>NC_137662.1:24247467-24287467 GCF_963422515.1 Blennius ocellaris | reverse complement strand
CGTCAGTCTGCAGGAATAATAATCTGGATTTAAATTTTGTTCTTGGTCTGAAATACATTTGATAGTATTAAGACTGGAGCTGCCACACCCTGCTACCATACTACTACCTACTACCTACTACCATACTACTACCAACTACCTACTACCTACTACCGACTACCTACTACCGTCTACCTACTACCGACTACCCACTACCTTCTACCGACTACCTACTACCTACTACCTACTCCCTACTACCTACTACCTACTACCTACTCCCTACTCCCTACTACCGACAACCTACTCCCTACTACCGTCTACCTACTACCGTCTACCTACTACCGACTACCCACTACCTTCTACCTACTACCGACTACCTACTACCTACTACCTACTACCTACTACCTACTACCGACTACCGACTACCTACTCCCTACTACCGACTACTGACTACCTACTACCTACTACCTACTCCCTACTACCTACTCCCTACTACCGACTACCTACTGCCTACTCCCTACTACCTACTACCTACTACCTACTCCCTACTACCGACTACCTACTCCCTACTCCCTACTACCGACAACCTACTCCCTACTACCGTCTACCTACTACCGACTACCCACTACCTTCTACCGACTACCGACTACCTACTACCGACTACCTACTACCGACTACCGACTACCGACTACCTACTACCGACTACCTACTACCTACTACCTACTACCGACTACCTACTACCTACTACCTACTACCGACTACCGACTACCTACTACCGACTACCTACTACCTACTACCTACTACCTACTACCTACTACCTACTCCCTACTACCGACTACCTACTCCCTACTACCTACTACCTACTACCTACTACCTACTACCTACTACCTACTCCCTACTACCGACTACCGACTACCGACTACCTACTACCTACTACCTACTACCTACTACCGACTACCGACTACCTACTACCGACTACCTACTACCTACTACCGACTACCTACTACCTACTACTGACTTCCACACCTTATTTATTGTATTAGTCCCTTTATGTCCACATACATGGTGAAATGTTGTGAAACTGTACATGAGTTGTTCTTCCAGTGTGAATCGAGCTCCGGTGGACAAACGGGATCTTGCTCCGGGGATCTCCGGCCGTTTCCGTGACGATAAGACGTCAACAAACCCGGGTATATTCCTCTCAAAATAAATGCTGTCAATACGTGTCCGTCGGCGCGTGGTGAGGAAGCTCCTTCAGGAAGGCGTATTGGACGTATGATTAATTATTATTATTGTTATTATTAACGACGTATTAGAGGTGAACGTCAACAAACTAAAACGGGATCCTAAATTGTTCATTTTTCCCGTGTGGAGGAAGTTTAAAAAAAATGTTTTGTGTTAGAAAGCCGACACATGGCGTTTGCTTTTCCGTCACACCAGATTGTGTGTGAACTTGAAACGGGCCTCGTGTGTCTGTTGACGAACTCAAACTGCCGCCTGTTTCACCGTCTGGCGGAAAGACGGGCGAGACGGGCGAGACGGGGACGCCGGAAAGAGAGACGAAAAAAACAAAACCCTGAACTGACGTCTGACCGTCTCACTCATTACCGGCATCTCGCCGCCGCCACCACTCTCTCTCTCCGTCTCGCACTCGCCGTCACTTTTTTCAAAAGAGAATCCTCGGCAAACCGAGGTGTCGGGGGAGGTGCAGACGCCGTCCTGTAAGATTTGTCTTCCTGTCACTTCCTGCCTCCGTCTCCCGCCGGGGGAAGACAATCCCTGTCCCCTCCGTTCTCGTCAGACACCACCTCTCTCTCTCTCTCTCTTTCCTCGCTCAGCCTCTTGGTACCGATGTCACATTCTGCCCCCGCTCAAACGCCGCAAAGCCTTCATCGGCTTTTACTTTATTTATTTATCTATTTTTTGGTGCCTTGCCACTGCATCATTAACTCGTAGCTCCTCGTTCGGGACGCTTCATTGGGTCCCGACGTTTTGACGCGTCGGCGGAGACGCAGCGGGAAACACAAACGGAATCTAAAAGGCAGGAACGAGGTGAAGCATCATTACGCCGTTTTGGAAAATGCAACAAGGGATGGAATTATTTGTGGGGGAGGGGGACGGGGGAGGGGAGGAGGGTAGCTACACAAACCCAGCAAGACGCCGAGTAATCAAAAGCCTCGGACGCGAGACGAAGTGAACGCGGGAGGATTTCCCGACTCGACGGCGAGAGGAAGTGCGTCTGCTAGCGGGACGAACCCAGAACCACGTCTGAGCGACGCTCTTCGGAACGAACCGGATCGCGATCTGGATTCGGTGTGAACACACGACGCTGGCCGTGCGCTTTGTTCACGACTGGATCGTGAGAGTCGACCAGACGGCGGGTGGGGTGGGGGAGGGGGGGTCTCAGCCATTTTTTTCAAAATAAAGTCCAAACCGCTTGTTAAGTTTAAGACATTTCTCAAGCAAAGGGAGCCAATGGAGAAAATGACACTTCCTCTGAAGTTCCAGAACTGGTTTTCTTCCTGCTGGTGATAGGGGGGGTGGATAAATGACCTTTTTTCCCAAAACCTTCGTGTAACAGGTTTATTTTGACCTTATTTATATATAAAACACACAAGTAACCTGCATTTTCAATTTTGGTTCTGCTACTGCCTGCTACTGGCATGTTTTGATGTACTGCGTATATCACACTTTTGCACGCTTTTTTCAGCTATATATGATAATGGACAATGACTCTGTCTCAACATTGTGTACAAATATAGTGATTACTTGTTTTATTTTGTTTATTTATGAACTAAAAGGTATGGTTTATACTAGAACACACCAAAAAAAAATCAATAGCATGCACATTATTAATGATTATAATGGCTGAACAGACAGTCTTTCCATCGCGGCACGGAATTCTGTCAAGGTAACAGTGGATCTGTCAGTTGTTTTCCCCAAAACTATCTTGAGGTTGTTGCCAAATTGTTCTGGTGTTAGCATTGTTCTCTTTCGTCCCACAGTGGCAAATATTCTGAAAACTTGGCTACTTCTACCTAAAATAAACAAATAAAACATTGATTAGCATGACAAATGTGTGAATGTAATATATGATACGTTACTGTTGAGCCATTAAATCACAAAACTTGTCAAAAGTGGCAAAATTCGAGAAATTCGCCCAAAACGCGGTTTTCCTTATATGGCCAGTAGCAGGCAGTAGCAACCTGAAAATCAAAAAATGATATTATATATGTGATTTGTATATAAATAAGGTCAATTTAAACCTGTTACATGCAAATTCTAATTTTATCCACCCCCCCTACTGGTGACTTACTTAATTATACATTTTTCAACCGATGCTAACTTCAGTTAAATCCAGTGTGTTGAAACAATCAACTGAGACTGAGATGAAAGAGTTCATAGGAGAGAGACGCTTATTGAGACTCTTTTATCAACATACTTGTAAACACAAGCAGATGCTTTATTAGTCAGTTTTAGAAATGCATGTTTGTACTTGAACTGAGAGTTTTAGAAAAACTGAAGGTATATCAGGTTTATTTTCAAACGTCAGTTCGTCTTTCAAAGCGTTATAGAATTCTTTGATAGAAACCTGAAAACCCGGAGTGCTTTTTTTTTTTTTTTTTAAACCCTTAGATTTTCAGTGAATAATAAATATGAGACGTATCTAAACATTTATAAACATTGACACATTTTTTTTTTTAAATCATTTCAATTTATTGTAGATTATCTGTAGAAAATGAAGCGAATTCAGTTCAGGGCCCATTTTTAGTCAGTTGGCATAAACATACTTTGACAGAATTAAAGTATATTCATGGATATTTATATATATATATTTTTTTAAACGTTCTCCTGCGAGATCCCAGGGAGGGCGCCCTCTATAGGCCAGACGAAATGTCGTCTTGTTGGTCCTCGTGTGAAAACATTGTGTTGTTTTCTGGAGTTATCTTGTGTCCTTGACAGTTTCACACTTTAATAATGAATGAAGTAGTTTTTTATTGTCGGATTATAAAACAAAAAAATATATATTTTTAATTAAATGGAGGAATGAAAGAAAGGAGGTAAAGTAGAAGTGTGCAGCCAGGTACAGGAGGAGGAAAGGAAAAGAAGATAGATTGCAGGAGAGAGAAGAAGAAAACCTTCCTGCCGGTGTGGAGGAGGAGGTGGAGGAGGAGGAGGAGGAGGTGGAGGAGGAGGAAGAGGAGGTGGTGGAGGTGGAGGAGGAGGAGGTGGAGGAGGAAGTGGAGGTGAAGGAGGTAGAGGAGGAGATTGTGGAGGAGGTGGTGTAGGAGGGGGAGAAGGAGGAGGTGATGGAGGAGGGGGAGGAGGTGGAGGAGGAGGTGGAGGAGGAAGTGGAGGTGAAGGAGGTAGAGGAGGAGATTGTGGAGGAGGAGGTGGTGTAGGAGGTGGAGGATGAAGAGGTGAAGGAGGTGGAGGAGGTGGAGGAGGTGGAGGTGGAGGTGGAGGTGGAGGAGGAGGTGGAGGAGGAGAAGGAGGTAGAGATGGAGGAGGAGGAGGTGGAGGATGAAGAGGTGAAGGAGGCGGAGGATGAAGAGATGAAGGAGGTGGAGGAGGAGGAAGAGGTAGAGGTGGAGGAGGAGGTGGAGGATGAAGAGGTGAAGGAGGTGAAGGAGGTGGAGGTGGAGGAGGTGGAGGTGGAGGTGGAGGATGAAGAGGTGAAGGAGGTGAAGGAGGTGGAGGTGGAGGTGGAGGTGGAGGAGGAGGAGGAGGAGGAGGGGGAGGAGGTGGAGGATGAAGAGGTGAAGGAGGTGAAGGAGGTGGAGGTGGAGGAGGAGGAGGGGGAGGAGGTAGAGGAGGAGGTGGTAGAGGAGGAGGAGGTGGAGGTTCCTGTTAGGACTCGTGAGCTGCCTGCTAATGACGGAGCGTTTGTGATGTGCACCTCAGGCAATGCTAAGTAAGTTGGGGAAGCAACTGCTGCTCCTCCTCACTTACAGTATCACACACACACACACACACACACACACACACACACACACACACACACACACACACACACACACACACACACACACACACACACACACACACACACACACACACACACACACACACACACGCATGCTGATAATCCTGATTTAATCGCTTTGCTTCATTATGTCTGTATAAATATTTCAGCGTTAAGCTGTCGACGCCTCTCATTGTCGCCGCTAGCGTGACGTTCCGCCGCATCGCCGCTCCGGATATATTTATATATTTTATATTTATGCGTGTTTGACACACAGGATGTGCTGTTTACAAGAAGGGACTGTGACAAACCCTGTCCTGGCAGTGCGGGTTAGCATTCCTCCAGCCGATTAGCAGGATTGGTACGACTGGAATGTGTTTGTTTGTTTGTTTGTTTGTTTCACCCGTCAGTCGCTTCTCTTGTTATTCCAGACAAGTCGGGTCAACAAGACCACCATGTTGGATTTCTACACTACGAGCACGAGCAGGACGATTCTCAGTGTCGTCTTGTGGGCTTTTTTTTGTTTGTTTTTGTTGTTGTTGGTGTTATTTATGTGAGTTCCAGCGCCTCCTAAAGGCCACACGTAGAACAACGGGGAGAAAAACGACGGCTTTGGCTCGTGTGGACGAGACGTCGGTGTGTTTCACACAACAAGACTGTAATCAAGGTGATGCAAACATGTTTTCAACAACAAAAAACTAAACAAAACAAGGATTTAATGGCATTAAATAAATAATATTGAAATTATGACATTGACTGCAATACACATATATCACCACCGGGGGCACACTTTACCTTGTATTATGTGGCGAGTCGGTTCAGGTGATCAGGTGAACAAGTTATTGTGATGATGATGTGAACTAGTGAACTATATTTTAAAAGTTGCACTAAGATTAGAATCCACTGCGATCGTGTTCATGTTGAAATCCCACCTTGTTTTAATTCCGTTTTTCAGGTTTGTAAAGAGATAGCTCATTAAGTGTGAACTGCTAGTTGTAGATCTACTTATTAATACTATAATGTCATTGTTTTCCAGCTCGGCTCACTTGTACGGTGGCCTGGAAGTGCAAAACACTACAAACTTCAGAAAAAATAGCAAATACAAAAAAACACTCACAAATGGAGAAAACTCTAACAAATAAAAAATTTTTGTAGGTCAAAGGTCGAGAAACTGTCTCCAAAATACAAACAGCTTGTTTACAGTTAGTCTTTTTTTGAATTTGCTAATATTTTCTGAAGTTTGTAGTGTTTTTTTTTAATTTGCTAGTATTTTCTGAAGTTTGTAGTGTTTTTTTTAAATTTGCTAGTATTTTCTGAAGTTTGTAGTGTTTTTTTGAATTTGCTAGTATTTTCTGAAGTTTGTAGTGTTTTTTTTTAATTTGCTAGTATTTTCTGATGTTTGTAGTGTTTTTTTGAATTTGCTAGTATTTTCTGAAGTTTGTAGTGTTTTTTTTTAATTTGCTAGTATTTTCTGAAGTTTGTAGTGTTTTTTTGAATTTGCTCGTATTTTCTGAAGTTTGTAGTGTTTTTTTGAATTTGCTAGTATTTTCTGAAGTTTGTAGTGTTTTTTTGAATTTGCTCGTATTTTCTGAAGTTTGTAGTGTTTTTTTGAATTTGCTCGTATTTTCTGAAGTTTGTAGTGTTTTTTTGAATTTGCTAGTATTTTCTGAAGTTTGTAGTGTTTTTTTGAATTTGCTCGTATTTTCTGAAGTTTGTAGTGTTTTTTTGAATTTGCTAGTATTTTCTGAAGTTTGTAGTGTTTTTTTGAATTTGCTAGTATTTTCTGAAGTTTGTAGTGTTTTTTTGAATTTGCTCGTATTTTCTGAAGTTTGTAGTGTTTTTTTGAATTTGCTAGTATTTTCTGAAGTTTGTAGTGTTTTTTTGAATTTGCTCGTATTTTCTGAAGTTTGTAGTGTTTTTTTGAATTTGCTAGTATTTTCTGAAGTTTGTAGTGTTTTTTTGAATTTGCTAGTATTTTCTGAAGTTTGTAGTGTTTTGCACTTCCAGACTACTGCAAGTTTACTTGGTTCTCATGTTGGCAGTTTTTGAAGACAAAAAAAAAGAAAGAAAAGTAAACGTTTCTGAAAGTAAAAAGTAAAAACAAAGCGTTTTCACTCTCGCTCAGATTCGCAGCCGTTAAACCGTCGTGTTGCGTTTCTTCCGTCTTCACCCAGATTCTTCAGCTCTCTGGTCTGAATACCCCAAAAAATAAAACCCGTCAGAAACCCTCTTCTGTTGACGCGTCTTCACACACCGGGAAACATCTGGAAACGGCGTCGTCGTGGATAGACGGAGTTAAATAAACTAGCTTTGTGACAAACTTCGCCCTTTGATCTAAAACATCACCGCTTCCTGTGTTTTGCCACGTTCGTCGCAAAAACTGGAGCATCGTGTGCCGTCAAAGAGTTCTGGATCGTTCCGACGTGTCAGGATACGCGGAGATGGAAAAATAAACAAAAACAAACTGTCAAAACTTTAATTTGAGTTTCCAAAAATGTACATTTACTCATTAACCTTTGAAAGGCGACGACTGTGTTGTTTTTATTTTAACTGTTATGATGTGTGATCGTTTCTTATGCTGATGTAAGTAAATAACTATAAATGCAGCTGATATTAGTGTTATTATCTCCTGCAAAGCCTCACGGCTGGTGCAACTTTTTGAAAATGGCTCGTGAGGTGGAACTTTTCGAAAATGTTCAGACTTTCAGTGTATTCTCTACTTTGTAGTGGTTTTTGTTGGTTTGCTAGTGTTATATTTTTTAATTTGGTAGTTTCTTCCTATTTTGTTGTGTTTTTTAAAATATTTTGTCGTGTTTCTTTATATTTTGCAGTGTTTCTTTGAACTTGCTAGTATTTTCTTCTGTTAACACGTCTTCGCACACCAGGAAACATCTGGAAACGGCGTCGTCGTGGATAGACGGAATTAAATAAACTAGCTTTGTGACAAACTTCGCCCTTTGATCTAAAACATCGCTGCTTCCTGTGTTTTGCCACGTTCGTCGCAAAAAATGGAGCATCGTGTGCCGTCAAAGAGTTCTGGATCGTTCCGACGTGTCAGGATACGCGGAGATGGAAAAATAAACAAAAACAAACTGTCAAAACTTTAATTTGAGTTTCCAAAAATGTACATTTACTCATTAACCTTTGAAAGGCGACGACTGTGTTGTTTTTATTTTAACTGTTATGATGTGTGATCGTTTCTTATGCTGATGTAAGTAAATAACTATAAATGCAGCTGATATTAGTGTTATTATCTCCTGCAAAGCCTCACGGCTGGTGCAACTTTTTGAAAATGGCTCGTGAGGTGGAACTTTTCGAAAATGTTCAGACTTTCAGTGTATTCTCTACTTTGTAGTGGTTTTTGTTGGTTTGTTACATTTTTTAATTTGGTAGTTTCTTCCTATTTTGTTGTGTTTTTTTAATATTGTTGTTGTGTTTCTTTATATTTTGTAGTGTTTCTTTGAACTTGCCAGTATTTTCTTCTGTTAACACGTCTTCACACACCAGGAAACATCTGGAAACGGCGTCGTCGTGGATAGACGGAGTTAAATAAACTAGCTTTGTGACAAACTTCGCCCTTTGATCTAAAACATCACTGCTTCCTGTGTTTTGCCACGTTCGTCGCAAAAAATGGAGCATCGTGTGCCGTCAAAGAGTTCTGGATCGTTCCGACGTGTCAGGATACGCGGAGATGGAAAAAAAAACAAAAACAAACTGTCAAAACTTTCATTTGAGTTTCCAAAAATGTACATTTACTCATTAACCTTTGAAAGGCGACGACTGTGTTGTTTTTATTTTAACTGTTATGATGTGTGATCGTTTCTTATGCTGATGTAAGTAAATAACTATAAATGCAGTTGATATTAGTGTTATTATCTCCTGCAAAGCCTCACGGCTGGTGCAACTTTTTGAAAATGGCTCGTGAGGTGGAACTTTTCGAAAATGTTCAGACTTTCAGTGCATTCTCTACTTTGTAGTGGTTTTTGTTGGTTTGCTAGTGTTATATTTTTTAATTTGGTAGTTTCTTCCTATTTTGTATTTTGTTTTTTTTAATATTTTGTCGTGTTTCTTTATATTTTGTAGTGTTTCTTTGAACTTGCCAGTATTTTCTTCTGTTAACGCGTCTTCACACACCGGGAAACATCTGGAAACGGCGTCGTCGTGGATAGACGGAGTTAAATAAACTAGCTTTGTGACAAACTTCGCCCTTTGATCTAAAACATCGCTGCTTCCTGTGTTTTGCCACGTTCGTCGCAAAAAATGGAGCATCGTGTGCCGTCAAAGAGTTCTGGATCGTTCCGACGTGTCAGGATACGCGGAGATGGAAAAAAAAAAAAAAAAAAACTGTCAAAACTTTAATTTGAGTTTCCAAAAATTTACATTTACTCATTAACCTTTGAAAGGCGACGACTGTGTTGTTTTTATTTTAACTGTTATGATGTGTGATCGTTTCTTATGCTGATGTAAGTAAATAACTATAAATGCAGCTGATATTAGTGTTATTATCTCCTGCAAAGCCTCACGGCTGGTGCAACTTTTTGAAAATGGCTCGTGAGGTGGAACTTTTCGAAAATGTTCAGACTTTCAGTGCATTCTCTACTTTGTAGTGGTTTTTGTTGGTTTGTTACATTTTTTAATTTGGTAGTTTCTTCCTATTTTGTTGTGTTTTTTTATATTTTTGTTGTGTTTCTTTATATTTTGTAGTGTTTCTTTGAACTTGCCAGTATTTTCTTCTGTTAACACGTCTTCACACACCGGGAAACATCTGGAAACGGCGTCGTCGTGGATAGACGGAGTTAAATAAACTAGCTTTGTGACAAACTTCGCCCTTTGATCTAAAACATCGCTGCTTCCTGTGTTTTGCCACGTTCGTCGCAA
The DNA here is from genome assembly GCF_963422515.1 of Blennius ocellaris. Lineage (NCBI taxonomy): Eukaryota > Metazoa > Chordata > Actinopteri > Blenniiformes > Blenniidae > Blennius > Blennius ocellaris. The sequence continues at coordinate 24,277,644 of NC_137662.1, read as the reverse complement.
AAAATGGAGCATCGTGTGCCGTCAAAGAGTTCTGGATCGTTCCGACGTGTCAGGATACGCGGAGATGGAAAAAAAAAAAAAAAAACTGTCAAAACTTTAATTTGAGTTTCCAAAAATGTACACACACACACACACTAACACACACACGATTTGAAAGGAAACAAAAGCGTATGCATGCAAACACATAATGACTTCAGGGGTACAAGAGCTCTCACACACACTCTGCCCTCGACGAGTGTGTGGGTGGGAAAACCTTTTAGTAGTACTACTCCTTGTCGAGAGGCAGCACTCTGATAATAGTGTGTGTGTGTGTGTGTGTGTGTGTGTGTGTGTGTGTGTGTGTGTGTGTGTGTGTGTGTGTGTGTGTGTGTGTGAACCCTTTAGTCCCGTTGATTAGGCGATACAAAGGGGAAACAAAGCGGCTGGCGTTCGTCTGCGAGTCGTGTTTGATGCGGTGGAGGCGGTGCAGGTGTTTGCAGCTGGAGTCGGACGTGTGGGTGGGGGTGGAGGGGTGGGGGGGGGGGGGGTGAGGGGGGTGGAGGGGTGGAGGGGTGCCCTCACTTTAATCGAGGCTCGTGTGCAGTCGCCACTGGTCAAGTGGTCCTTCCGGCGGCGGCGGCGGCGAGCAGAACCGCCGCTAGCGTGTGAACAATGGCGACGATGGAGATCGTACGTTATTCGCGAAATGCGTCGCGAGGTCGTCCTCGCTATTATATAAGATTACCAGTGATCCGAGCAGAAGAGTCGCAGACGAGGCCGAATCAGAGGAATTCATCCATTCATTCATTCATCCATTCATTTTTTGTTCCGCTCATCAAAGCAAAATAATGTAGAAAAACCCGTCAATGTGTGAGCGGCCGTTCCCGCGTGTGAATGTAGAGCGTAGATGGTGAAATGTGCAATGCAGTCGGTAGGAAAAGAAGAAGAAGAAGAAGAAAAAAGAAAAAAAAGATTTGTAAGAGGCGGAACAATGCAGCGTGTCCTCGGCTGTGTGAGAGCCGGGGAATTCGCAGTCGGATTGAATGTGTGTTTGAATGCACGCATAAATGCAAAAAGACATTTCTAGGTCTGAGAGGAGGTTGAACCGCAGCGTAGGAGTGCTCGCCCTCTTCACGGGATCGCGCGTACGCAAAGTAGGTTACCTGGTTCCACTGCAAGGTTGTCGCGAGAAAGAAGGATTTGGATTTTTAATCAACGTCTGTGAAATATTTCTGCTGGATCTGCGATTGGAAAGACGGCTTTTTTTTTTTTTTTTCAAATGGCAGAGACCTTGTTCTGATTCTTTCTTCCCGACGACACGTGGAAACGCTCTTCCGCTGTTCGGAGGAACAGCAGGCGCGTTGCGGCTGATCGTTTCTCACACCGTTTAGAGGGAAACGGTGAAAATCACCTTGAGAAGTTCTGGGTTTTAATAGCAGACATTGAGCCGCCGTCGGGCCTCGGATCAGTCCAGACCATCGGTGCCGGTGAGTCTGAAGGTTTTAGCAGCAGGGAGCGTAAAGACAGTCATGAGGCTCAAAGAAAACTCCCTTCTCTTTATATAAATCTTCCTTTACCCTCATTTCCTGTCGGGAAAAATAACGTAAAATAAAATATAAGCCCTTTTCAAATAAATAGCCTCTTACAGGTTCTAGCCATTATAATAATCATAATAATTTAAAAAAGAACAGAAAAATCACTACGTAGAGCGCATACCTTTGCCAACGTCACGTTTGTCACCATGGCAACGAGGTTATTTGTTCCAGCAGTCGTCTGAAATGTGTCATACTGTTGCAGCGTTGAGGTCAAACGATGTTCCGTTGGGTACTACTCTTTTGTGTTACTTGAACGCACCGGTTTTTTTTTTTTTTTTGAAAAAACGCACTTGAACGCACCGTTAAGAGCGAGCCGGCATGTGATTGGCTGAGAGTGGCGAAGGGGGCGGGGCGGAGTTAGCAGGCGACGGCTAACGGCTAACGGCTCGCCACAGAGTGCCGGGATGTCTTCAGTACCTTGTGTAACATCTGTTCCATCCCAAAATCCACAAATCATCCCTGAACCATTCATTCAGTTCAGGTTATAGTCTGATGGATTTTAACTTTTGTCGGAGTATTAAAATTATACATCTTTGGAAACCTTACAGTATAAGACAGTGTTTTTCAACCTTTTTTCGGCCAAGGCACACTTTTGTCTTTGGAAAACTCTGGAGGCACACCACCACCACCTGAAATTGTTAAAAAGTTAAACTGTGTAGCCTCTATTAACAATATAAAGTCTTTCTCATCAAAGTTTTATCAACAGGAATCCAGTAAATCCAGAAACCAAGGACTTTTTTTTAATAGTGCCTCCCTCAGTGTGAAACCTGGACCTGATGGATGAAGAGCTGAGATCCTGGTTCACATTCTTCCTTTTCAAAAACTTCTCCATCACTGTCACTGACACAGTACTTTGATACAAGATGGTAGCAGGAGGTGGAGATGAACCACACTGACGTCTGTCACTTTACATTTCACCGGCAAAGTTCTGTGCTGCCCTCTAGTGGTGAAGAGTATTGTAGCGATCACGGAGTTGGTCGCTGCAGGGCATGATGGGAGTTCAGGTTATGTGTTGCCGGAGGTTATTGTTGGGGTTGTTGTATGTGTTGGTTTGTGCTTGTGTTGTGTTTTTGTTCCTCGGTTCAGATAGTTCATTATTCCGTCTAGTTTGGTTTGTTGGATGTTGGTGTGCAACCATGAGTGAGTAATGTGTTGTGTGGAGTTTCATCCTGTTATGAAGTTCCGGTTGCGTATGTTCATGTCAAAATAAAAGCCTCTAGTGATCAGCTGGCAGAAAAGAATCTCGACCCCGCGGCGCTCGCCACAGTATTTATACATGATTACTCTGCACACTGCTCTCACAACCGACAGCGGCTGTGAGAGCAAATGTTTTTTTTTAGAAAAAATGTGAAATTGGATAATTTCCCACGGAACACCAGTGTGCCGCGGCACAGTGGTTGACAAACGCTGGTATCAGACATCAGAAAAAGTCCTATCTGTCATAACCCTAACCCTACAGATACGTTTAGTGAAAATAGGTTACTGTGTCCATCCAGCGTATTTATTTTTGACACCGTTGGATTCCTCTGCCCTGAAAATGGTGGTATAACAGGAAAAAGTCAGTTTCTACGTTAATCAGAAGCTGAGATGTGTCACGGTTCAACAGTGTTTTATTCTCAAAAACACAGCAGAAGCAAAGTCAAGCAGTTCAAGATCAGAAACTAGAGCAGGCAATGGAGGAGGAAATCCAGGAGGCAAGGTCGGGCAGAAGGTCAAAAACACACGGAGGCAACGCGAGGGAATAAAGGTACGGCTGGTGTAGGAACACAGACCAACTGGCAACTGGAGCTGGAAGAGAGGGAGCTAAATACAAACACTAACGACAACGACGAACAGCTGTGATCAGGAGGAGGAAGCAGGAGAGCACAGGGGGGCGGAGCTAAGGGGAACACAGGAGGGGGGGGGGGAGAAGGCAGGATCTTGTAGAATCCAAGATGGCCGCCATACGGGTCTCAGGGCAAATGGAAACGTTATTTTAAAATAAACGTTCCAAAGATGTACAGTTTTGATCGTCTCTGCGAAATCCAGGCGACGTTATATAGTGAACCTGACTAGTGATAGTTTTGTAGTGAAAAGTTGGTAAAATAAATAAATACTAAATAAATAAATAAATAAATACACACAGACATAAATAAAACCTTCGCTCCAACTTTCATTCCTGAAAAGATATATATATATATATATATATACATTTATATATATCATAAATGTACTTCATTTAGTTTTTCACAATCTTGACACTTTAGCTGCTTGGACTGTTTTTGACTCTTTTTTTTTCTTTTGTCCCATTTTTAACAGAAATTCTGGCTGTGTCACTTTATTTTAGCCATTTAATATTTATTTCTGCCTCCATTTCTTGTGTTTTTCCCCCATTTTGCTTGTACCTTTTAAAAAAAAAAAATCTCCTGTAAACTAAAAGATAAGAGTCCCTTTTGAAGCTTCCTGTTGTGTGTAAATAGAACAAAATTTGAATGTTTATTCACGTCTAATCTTGTGGAAGCTTCACGGAGCCCCTGCAGATGCTCCCTGGCTTATTGCATTTAACGCAGTTCCTTCTGTATTTACTACATATGAGCCTGATGCGACATGATAAACAATTGTTGGTGGATTCCCACTAAAACTTTGGAGATTTCTCTCTCTGTGTTTTCCACCGAGACGGATAATTCTTAATTTGTCTACGTTCATCTGACCGGCTGAGACTGAGACATTAAGATGCTGTGAAACGATGAGGGGGTAAAAAAAATAAGAAAATCATCGAGAAACAAACAAAGTGGTTTCTAAAAAAACAAGGTGTGTTTGAATACATAGAGGATCATTCGACTGTAATCTATTTTTAATCACTGCAATTTAATGGCAGATATGAGAAAAGAAATATAAATGCACGGGCATGGTTATTAACATGAATATCCTCTCAGCTAAAACACAGGATTTGTGGTAATTCCCGGGATAATCACACTTATCTCATCTTAATCTTCAAGTAGGAGTTTGAGGCACTTTTAACTTTTTTTTATTTTTTTATTTTTCTGAGAAGAACTGAGTGTTTGTGGGGAGATATGGTGGCTTGCCCTGAGGGCGGATACACACACACACACACACACACACACACACACACACACACACACACACACACACACACACACACACACACACACACACACACACACACACACACACACACACACACACACACACACACACAAACACACACATATCTTTGTGTGCTTCCCCCGTCTTCCTTTGTCACTATCATGCTCATAAACAGCTTTAAAGTCTCCCAGTTTGCAAGAAGAATGACACTCTGCAGGCCGCTGGGGTCTCACATTTTGCCGCAACACATCTGCCGCGCGTCGACGGGTTAGCGACGGGTTAGCGGCGGGTTAGCGGCGGGTTAGCGGCGGGCTGTCAGACGTGAAAGTCAAAGCAAGAGGCTCCAATCCAGCCAACCCCCCAAGGAAAAGGTTAAAGATTTCAAAGAAAACATAGATTTTTTTTTTAAACAAATTTGTGACGACAAAGCCGCGATGTCAGTGACGCTGCAATGAGACACAGCAAACAAGCATTAGCATTAGCCCTAGCGATGTTTTCCTCCTGAGCTTCGGCCCCAAAAAACCCAAAACAACAAACAACTCAACACACCACCTGGAAGAGCCGTTCTATAAGAAGCGAGCTTATGAAACTTGATTTTTGCGCGTGAGAATTGTGCCTCGCCCCGCGTCGCCCCTTGTTGCCCCGGCTTCCTTATTGCGCGGACCGGCACTAGCGGTCGATGCTAACAGGAAGTCGGCCGCCGCGGCATCCAGTTCAGGTCTGCACAGATTGGAAAATCAATTACAAATCGCACGATGAAGACCCTGAGACACACACACACACACACACACACACACACACACACACACACACACACACACACACACACACACACACACACACACACACACACACACACACACACACACACACACACACACACACACACACACACACACACACAGTGCACCCGCTGAGCACACACAACGTCTTAACTCGGTACACACACTGATCAAACACAATGGGTCCGCCTCACATGATCACACTCCACTGCAGCGTGTGTGTGTGTGTGTGTGTTGTACAAACACACACACACACACACACACACCTCTGACTCCTCAGTATGCTAATAGGATTTTTGCAGCTGCATCACAATGAGCGTAACCTGCGGTCACTGACTGTCACTCTGACAGACGTGAGCTTTGTTCTGTGCTGCAGGCTTTTTCTTCAGCTGCTCTTTTTTTTTTTTTCTTCTTCTTCTTTTAGAAATGTTAATATCGTAATCGTATGCATTTAAATATTTCAGGCACTTGTGAAGGTTCAGGGCCGCGCCGGTCAAGGCAGGGCTTTACATCGGCGGCTTTTCTCAGCATGTCAACAGTAATAGTTACTGTGGAACCGAAGCAGGTCGGGATTCGTTTTACTACAGGAGCCACGTTCTGCCTGATTTAATCATGAGTGGACTCAGCCGATATAACAATCAGTACCATGATTTACAATCCAGACAGCTCCAGATGTTTTAATGTATTTAAACACAAACGCACACCAGCGTATCGTAAAGAAAGACGACGCTAGTAAATAAAATAAAAACCTTCATCCTCAACGTTAATTCTGCCGCCGACGAAAGTCGGATGAAAAGGTTTTGTTCTCGCGTGTCTATCTTTATTCATCTATTGGTTTGTTTGTATGTATTTTACCAACTTTTCGCAAAAAAAAAAAAAACTACTCACCGAATTGCATCAAATTTTCAGGGATGATTCGAGGACCAATTGATTTACCGTCTCCGAATAAAACCCAGAAAAACTGCAAAAAAATGTCACATCCAAAGCGGATGAGAGAGGAAATCAAAGGAGATCAGCGTCTGTTGCCATGGAGACGCTCTCCGCTCAGTGTTTCACACAGTGATGGAGCAACCTGACAGGCGAGCTACCAGCGATATGAGCTAATGGCTATCGTGCTAGACGTGCTACACACACACACACACACACACACACACACACACACACACACACACACACACACACACACACACACACACACACACACACACACACACACACACACACACACACACACACACACACACACACACACACACACACACACACAGCAATAACAACAATATGCTAAACATTAACTAGAGAGAAAACCGACATTCTAGTGGACAGACGACCAAGTTGGATTGTTGCAGTGACTGTCAAAATAAAAGTAGTTCGTCTGCGAGAGGTTTTGTATTTTACAATCAGACGGTTGAAGTGATTTTGCCTTCGCACCTGGTGCCTCTAACAATCCTAATATCTCGTGGAATCTAATTTAAATGAGTTATTTTCTCATTTAATTCAACAAACAGGCCTCATAACTCATAATATTCAGGCATGTTAGTCTGATATACGAGGTGTGTGTGTGTGTGTGTGGGGGGGGGGGGGGGGGGGGGTTATGTATGTGATTGCACAAAATGTTTTAATGTCACGCCTGCAATTAATGAACACAATAAGATAATAACAAGTCTAACAAAGACAAGTGAAAAACTTTTGAAACGGCTGCAGAGAATAAAACCGAGCTTTGCAGTAACAACCCGGAATGCAGTGAATCACAAAGGCGGAACTGTTGTTCCACTTTGGCTTTGTTGGAATAAATTTAATGCCACGCGTATAAACAATGGCGGGGAGGGAAAAGAAAAAAGAAAAAAAAAAAAACAGCTCATGCACTCACAGACAAACAAGTTGAAAAGGGCTTCCCGAGTATTTCAAGCTGTGACATTTGGAGCTCAGCGCAAACACTCATCTGAATCCCTCTGAGCTCCGGAAATAGAGTTCTGCCTCTTTAAACCGGAGCAGATTTGTCTGAAGCGTTCGGGCGCGTAGCGGCGTTTGACGAGTCGGCGTGCGAAGAGAGGAGACGGAACAAATAAATAAAAGTAAAACACCCCCGCTCCCACGTCCGTCGACGGAATGAACCCGGAGCTCACCGGTAGGATCCGCGTTCCCCATTCACGGCTCCTTGACGTCGCCCGCAATTGCATTCTGGGTAGTAAACGAACAGAGCTTGACAAAGAAGCGGGCGCGGAAAGAAAAAGTTGGCAAAGAAGCAGAGGGGAAGACCCTCATTGATATCTGATCTGAAGAGTAATATAGCCTTTGTGGCTACCCGTTAGCCACGAGCTAGTTAGCCTCGTCACTAGCTCAAGGACGGGGCGCGATGGGAGGGGGAGTCGAACCGTTGGCCTCGGGATGAGGAGACATGGCGCTAAACTGACCTACAGGGATGTTAAATCGGTTGAAAAGCCGCGGTGAATTTCGCCGTTCAAGGCGAAGCTGCCAGTCGTTTAACCTTTAACCTTTCGGGACGCAGGGTTTTTTTTTTTCGCTCACTGATCATTTGACGGCGAAAGGAATTTGGTCGATTCCTCGTCCACTCCTCAGGGTCGGGCTCCCCGTGCCGCCGCCAAGCCCCTCGAACCACATCCTGCCGAATTATTTCCAGCAGGATGTGGCCGTTCCGTCACGTCGTCTCCCCCCCCCCCCCCCTGCCCTCCTGCTGCACACCGGCTTCACGCTCATTTGAAATTCCTGCTTATTAAGAGCTGCTTCTTATACCCGCTGTGTCGTTCTACGCCGTGGAGCAGCGTGAGGCGCTGGGAGCCGGCAGAACATGTAAATGGTAGAACTGCAGAAGAGTTTGGTTTTATTCTACTGGCCATGGATTTAATTCTCATCTTTTTTTTTTTTCTAATCTATATCTATATCTTTTTTTTCTAATCTCTATCTATATCATATCTATATCTTTTTTATAATCTATATCTAGATTATCTTATATCTATATAGATTTTTTTCCTAATCTCTATCTATATCATATCTATATCTTTTTTATAATCTATATCTAGATTATATTATATCTATATAGATTTTTTTCCTAATCTATATCTATATCATATCTATATATTTTCCCTAATCTATATCTATATCTATATCTATATCATATCTATATATTTTCCCTAATCTATATCTATATCATATCTATATATTTTTTTATAATCTATATCTATATCTACATCATATCAATATCTATATATATTTTTTCCTAATCTATATCTATATCATATCTATGTATTTTTCCCTAATCTATATCTATATCATATCTATATCTTTTTTATAATCTATATCTACAATCTATATCATATCTATATCTTTTTTCTAATCTATATCTACAATCTATATCATATCTATATCTTTTTTATAATCTATATCTACAATCTATATCATATCTATATCTTTTTTATAATCTATATCTACAATCTATATCATATCTATATCTTTTTTCTAATCTATATCTACAATCTATATCATATCTATATAATTTTTCCCTAATCTATATCTATATCTATATCATATCTATATCTTTTTTTCTAATCTATATCTACAATCTATATCATATCTATATCATTTTTCCCTAATCTATATCTATATCTATATCATATCTATATCTATATCTTTTTTTTTAATTTAAGGTAGTGCAGATAAACAATACAAAACAGTCAACAATTCCAAAGATGTGTGAAAATGAACAATACATTCTATATACAAAAGTGCGACCTCCAATACTATTTACATAATGTGTGCGTGCTTGTATATGAAATACTAAGTGTGACTTGGTTCTGTTTATGGAGGAAACAGAGGAGAAAGGAAATAGTTTGTATCGTAACATAGAAAGGAGCAAAAGAAAAAAAAAAGTGAAATTATCCATTTTGTTTAAATTGAATGAGTTTGTTTTGGAAGTGAGGTTCTATTGTCATAAATCCAGGGAGCGTCGACTGAGATTCCGTAATAATAATATAGTCAGACAGCAGATTTTTCCATTGATGTCCATTGATATTATTTTTTCATTTCCAGGGTTCTTGTTTTTTTTTTTTCGCCTGTAAAATTTGCAACGGCACGACTTTACCCCTATAAGCAGAATGCATGTGCGTGGTCAGTGCACGCCGTCTGGCTGCAGAAGTAGATTATTACTAAAATAAAATCTAAACACGAGAAAGGAGAGAGAGAGAGAGAGAGAGAGAGAGACGGGGAAGTTTAATACGAGACGAACCGCTGCTCTGAGTTGATCCGACGGCTTCTTATTCAACCGGACGTCCATTTTTCACCACGTCCACACGGAAGTGTGAGTTTTCCCACGAGCGCAGAACCGCCGGATTACAGCAGTGGGCCGAGTAATGAACCAGGAGGGACGCCTCTCGCTCCAACACACCCCGTAATACTTCAAGAGAACATTTGAAGAGCATTGAGAAAAGCAGTCCTGACATTCATTTGGAATTAAGTCGACGATGTCGTGATGTAGATTTACTTCAGCTCAGGATTGTGACTTGGCAGGAACTCATTTCACCCTTTCATCCAACGTCCCAGGACTTTTGCAGTGAAGGCAGGTTTTTTTTCTTCTTCTCCTGATATATATATATATATTGACTGGGCTGCAGGTTATTTCTGATCGCCTGCAACAGTAACTGACCTTCAGAAAGTCCAATACACACATTCTACTGCATGGGAGGAAAAAAATTAATGTTTTGATTGCATCACAAGGAGAAAAAAACCCCCGAAACATCAAAGTTCCTACTGAGAGTCGGAGGGCGGAATTTGGTTTATGCTGTCATTTTATTATAAAATGAAGAAGAATGTGTCTTTGGCTTCCTAACGACAAACGCTAAAGGACAGAAAAACCGCTGTGTGTTCGTCCAATTAGACGGCCGGCGTCCGCCGTGCAGTTTGTGCCATTCAAAGGTCACGTTAATGAGCGGCGGCCGGTCCAGTGGCACACAATCTGTCGGGGCGAGAAGCGACCGGGGGTGACGGGGCGCCGTGACCCACTCTGTGATTGGTCACTCTCAGATTAGCAGGGGAAACCAGACCCCTGCACACTTTAACCCTTTAGTGGCCGGGGGACTCCTGGTTTGGTAACGTCCAAATGTCTTCTTCACTCTAATATATCTCAGTTTGGAACTGGAAAAAAAAAAAAAATGTCGATGATTTTCTTATTTTTCATCATCGTTTCACAGCATCTTAAAGTCCTAGTGAAATGAAGGTTCCGCCTCCAAAACACTCTGGTGTCGCTTCTATGGACATTTTTCATGCTAACTGGCTGAAGGGTAAAATGTTAAAACGCGGCAATCTGCGAGAAAATAGCTGATAAACGGCGCTATTTCCTCTGCTGGGCGGAGCTTCTGACAATAATAGAGTGACATCACGAGTTGTGCACACGCCCAAGTTGTGTTTACATTATGGAGGATCAGAGTTTTGACCACGAAGAGGCTGAATTTAACCATATTTCATCATCGTCGTCATTTCAAACCCAGTGATTGATGAAGAAGACACAGAAGGTGGTTCTGCCATCGGTGACCCCGTCTGGAACATGTTTGAGGAAGCAGAAGACGCTTCGTCCTCCATTCGTCCTCGTCTCCTCGCCTCAGCAGCCGCCACTTTTCACCTTTGAGGCTTTGAGGCTCCTGACTTTTGGCAGAACGACCGGCTTCCTGGATCCAACACGTCCAAGAGCTTTTCTTACTGCGCGGAATCACCGAAGATGAGTCCAGGTATTACTTGATCGTCTACTAGCCGTCCGAGCTAGCGGCTCCCGCTAGCCACTAGCCGTGCTCCTTTTCTCCTCTCTCGGTCTCTTCCAGGCTCAATCTTTCGTCAAGGCTCATAAAACGCCGACTAGAACTTCAAAACACTATTCAAACTTCAATATTTAAGAGGAAACAAGCCGATATAAACACAACAGATCGAGATCTGCACAACTCGTGACATCACGCATAGGCTCCGCCCACGAAGAAGAAGGATTCCTCCGACTTCGTCGGCTGGAGATTCAAAATTCAAATAACTTTGTTATGCGACAACAGTGGTGGGGCAGAGTCGGAGGAACCTTACAAGTAGAACCCCAACTATCGTTTGTTGCAAAGTAGTGTTTTACATTTCACTGGGACTTTAATGTCTCAGTCTCAGCCGGTCAGATGAACGTAGACAAATTAAGAATTATCCGTCTCGGTGGAAAACACAGAGAGAGAAATCTCCAAAGTTTTAGTGGGAATCCACCAACAATTATTTATCATGTAGCATCAGGCTCATATGTAGTAAATACAGAAGGAACTGCGTTAAATGCAATAAGCCAGGGAGCGTCTGCAGGGGCTCCGTGAAGCTTCCACAAGATTAGACGTGAATAAACGTTCACATTTTGTTCTATTTACACACAACAGGAAGCTTCAAAAGGGACTCTTATCTTTTAACTTACAGGAGATTAAAAAAAAAAAAGTACGAGCAAAATGGGGGAAACCACAAGAATTGGAGGGAGAAAAAAATGATATAATGGCTAAAATAAAGTGACATGACAAGAATTTCTGTTAAAAATGGGACAAAAGAAAAAAACATGAGGAATTTCAGAACGAGTCAAAAACAGCTAAAGCAGCTAAAGTGACAAGATTGTATAGAAAATGTAAATAAATCAATCAATCAATCAAAAAATCAAAAAATAAATATATATATACATATAAACAATAGCAAGTAAATAAATAAATACATTAATTAATTATATATATATATATATATATATAAACAACAGTATAACAGTCTTAGTTTGCACAGTTAAAATGAGTTTTCTTTACACCCTCTGAATGCTTATTGGACAAAACAAATAAACAAATGCATTTATCAAAGTTTAATTAAGGAAATGTCACCTTGTTTCCATATTGTACGGGATTAATTGAAATAGTGTTGCCGAGCCAGGAGTCGACTCAGTAATCGTATTAATTGAGTTTCTGCGTTTGTCCGCGAGTAAACAAAAGTAATGAGAGAATCACCGGCAACAGTTTTCACTTGATATTTCCTGCGCTGACATTTCAAAGTGACGGTGTTTTAATATGAGCCTCCGCCCGGGCCGTCCAGGAGGAGGAGGAGGTGGAGGAGGTGGAGGAGGAGGTCTGTGGAACATTTCACGTCGTCCTCCTCTATGAAGGGAAAACGACCGCCGTGTTCCACACTGAAAGAATAACAGCGAAATAACTCGGCTCTCGGCTTCAGTCTGCAGGAAATTCAGGGTCGGTTTTGTTCCGGGGAAGAAATTCTTGGGTTTAGTTTTCATTTTCATCCCCAAAAAAGTAGAAGGGATTAGATTTGTCTGATTTTAAACTTTAACGCCATGATAAGACGTGGAGTTACCGCTGAATGTTCTACAACAAACGCGTTTAAATTAAAATACGTCACTTGTGTTGCAGTGTAATAAAATGTATTATACATAATTTATTTAGAATCTGTCATAAAATTGAATAAAGTGTAATAAAATGTATTATACAGAATTTATTTAGAATCTGTAATAAAATGTTATAAAGTGTATTAAAAGGTATTATACATCGTTCATTTATAGTCTGTAATAAAATGTAATAAAGTGTAATAAAAGGTATTATACACCGTTCATTTAGAATGTATTCAGTATATCATTCATGATACAATGTCTCAAAATGATGACTTTTAAATGCATTAATGATCTATATAATATGATATATAGATCATTACATACATTATATATATGTATATACATTTTTTTGTATTGTACTTTTGTATTTTTCAAATCTTTGCGATTGTTGTTGAGGAAAGATTTGAACTTCTATTGATCTCCACTCGCAGTTTGGTTTAAATTTTAATTCTTTGTATATATTCGCTGTATTTGTCTGGTTTTTATCTCAGTCGTTACCAAAAAGTAGATTTGAGCCGTCCAGTGGATGAAATAATAATTACAGAGAAAAACAGAAGTGCAGTGTAATAGCGCCGCTTGTATATGTTTATAACGTCAACCTACGACCTGTCAATCCCGCTCTTCTCAGAATTGGACAGTGATTGGCTGGACGGGGAGGGGGGGCGGAGCCTCAGCTTCGAGGATGTTTACGTTTTCTTTTCTCGTCACCTTCAACTATGACGAACATTAAAGTCAGGAAACAAGCGGGTTTATATATAAACACAAGTATTAGAGATCTTTCGGGTACGACTACTAAATTTTAGCTTCTTGCTTTAAACGAGTCCCGATACGAGCGCTCATTAACTCCATACGCAAACAAAACAAAAACAAAAACATCACATGAGAAGTCATGCCCCGGTGACTTCTATGTAAATATTGTAGCTATGGGATATTTTTCATAAATGTTTTTTTTTTTTTTTTGTCTTTGTTTTGTTGTATTACACAAACATGACGACTGTGAAGCCAGTGGCCATTGTGCTTTTTATTTTTATTTTTTGTTTTTTTTTGTCCCTCAGAACAACAAAAACAAATCCTCCCTTCACATTTCTCTGCCAGCCTTCAAAGGCGTCGACTGGCAGGAAGAAACCGAGACGAAAGGCAGAACCGGATGAAAGACGGGGACACTAGAAGTGCTGAGGCCAGTTTTTTTTTTTTTTTTTTTTTATCAGGCGGGGTTGAAAGCCTCCCTTCTGGCGATTAAAAGCGAAATCTGCAGGATCGTTTTGGGGGGAAAAAAAAAAAAACAACAAAAAAAACATTGGAAACAAACAGCCTGTGATATTAGCCCCGTAATCCTCGTCGCAAATCTGAAGTGGCAAATTACAACGTGGAATAAGTGTAAAATGTTGGTGTGACACAGAGAAAATTCCATTATTGACCTCATCCGAGGTAATTACAGTCGCAGCGCAGCTGCTGCGGCGTCGTAAAGCTCCATTTTCACAAACATCGTCACTGACAACTGCAAAAATGGACAAACTGTCGACATTGTTTTTGATGGTTGTTCTGTGTTGTTTTGTTCTTTTATGGTCTTTTTTTTTTTGGAAGCTTTGAAATTAGCATCAACTTGTGTGGAAGGCGATTTACTGAAGGGAGAAGCGAAGGATCGGGTTTGACAGGTGGCAAATAACAGTTTTCTCTTTGACTTTGTGATAAATAACTATTTACTTTGACCCTGGTGCGCAAGAGCGGTTTTCCGTTTCCCAAAAAGTTACGTTTTTCCTTGGACGGATCGTTTTGAAAGTCCTTTCATCTCCTTTGATGACCTCCGAGCGCCGTCGTCGTGTTAAATGGACGCCCGAAACGCTACGGAGGTTTTGCATTTTCACCAGCAAACGCGTGTCCCTGGTTTGATTCCACTGAAAAATAAACGAGTTTACAGGAAACAAGCTGGACGAACTGGAACTGGAACGCCTTCGCCACATTTGTCACCATGGATTACGAGGTTAATCTGATCCACCACACAAATCCTTCCATCGTATATCGTGGTCATTTGAATTGCTTCCTGTTGTCACTGTTTGATGCTGATGCACACATATTTCTAATATTTTGTGTGACCCCCCCTCCTTGACCTTTGACCCCCAACCGCTAACCTGGGTAACAACGTCGCTGCACCATGTGACATATCAGAGGATGGGGAATTGAAAACTGAACATGTTGCCGTTGGTTTTGACAACAATCGGATCAAAACTGACCGTGTTATAACGGAAATGTGTTTTTCATGATCTCCATCTTGACCTTTGACCTACTCGCTCTCAATATTTAATGAAACCATCCTTGGCGAAGAACAAATCATCACTGGAGAGTTCAGGGAAGTCAGGTGAGTGGTTTTTACAAAAAGTTGATCAAATACATACAAATAGATAGATAGATGGATGGATGGATGGATGGATGGATGGATGGATGGATGGATGGATGGATGGATGGATGGATGGATGGATGGATGGATGGATGGATGGATGGATGGATAGATGGATAGATAGATAGATAGATAGATAGATAGATTCCTCTGTCCTCCTCTGTCCTCCACTGTCCTCCACTGTCTCCTGTCCTCCTCTGTCCTCCACTGTCCTCCTCTGTCCTCCTCTGTCCTCCACTGTCCTCCCCTGTCTCCTGTCCTCATCTGTCCTCCCCTGTCCTCCTCTGTCCCCCACTGTCCTCCCCTGTCTCCTGTCCTCCTCTGTCCTCCCCTGTCTCCTGTCCTCCTCTGTCCTCCACTGTCCTCCCCTGTCTCCTGTCCTCATCTGTCCTCCACTGTCCTCTCCTGTCCTCTTCTGTCCTCCACTGTCCTCCCCTGTCTCCTGTCCTCCTCTGTCCTCCACTGTCCTCCACTGTCCTCCACTGTGCTGAAGCCCCCGGGGGTCAGTCGACCAACAACTTGTCACCTCCGCTCGTTGCCGTGGCAATTAAAAAGTATCAATTCGTGAAGGTGTGACACAATCGTTAGTTTGTCGGACGGAGAGCCGACGTTGACATTTTCCTACAGTCCAGACGAGCAAATCAAAATTGATGCTTTCTAAATGTGTTAATTAGCGGAGGTAATGGTTCGTAATGCAACGTCTGGAGGGAAGCCTGCGACTTCATTTGTAGTTCTTTGTTGTTGTTTTTTTCAAGATATTCAACCTTTTTCTTCTTTTTTGGGGGGGGGAATTTACTACTACTACTACACACACACACCTTTAAGTACTTCTTTATTGAAGACCTAGCATCGCTGTTTATTTTACATGTCGACAGCTGCTTTCGAAGATAGTGCTTTGTTTGTTTGTTTGTTTTTTTTCCCCTTTCTCCTGGAGGATGTTTGTGTTTGTCTGCGTGCCGCTCATCTTCCCG
Source organism: Blennius ocellaris (assembly GCF_963422515.1). Taxonomy (NCBI): domain Eukaryota; kingdom Metazoa; phylum Chordata; class Actinopteri; order Blenniiformes; family Blenniidae; genus Blennius; species Blennius ocellaris. The sequence goes on along the minus strand of NC_137662.1, from coordinate 24,261,442 downwards.
TCGCTCGCCGCGAGTGTTTGCGTCCCGCCGCGTATTCGCAGGAGATCACCCGACGGCCGCGTCCCGCGCACGAGGATCCCCGCGTGCCGGCGTGTGCGCACACACGCCGGCACGCGGGGATCCTCGTGCGCCGTCACCACCCCCCCCGGGGGGGCCTGCGGCCCCTCGGGCGAGGAGGAACCCGAGGGCGCATCGATGTGGCGTTTCAATAATTCATTGTGCACGCGGCCTTATTACGCGTTTACGCCATTATCTGGCCGTGCTCTGACCACGGCGCAGGTGTGTCATCGGTGCAAACAGCTGGAGGAGAGAGAGAGAGAGAGAGAGAGAGAGAGAGAGAGAGAGAGAGAGAGAGAGAGAGAGAGAGAGAGAGTGTGAGTAACATCTCTGTGTGTTTGTGAGGAAATTGGATATGCTGCAGCAAATTTCCTGCTGATCCATAATACATAAGGTTTTTTTATTTTTTATTTTCTCTTTCTGGAGCTCCACTGGGCTTTGCAGGAGGCGAAGTGACGGAAGAGGCAGAACTCGTTTTCACCACGTATCATTTGATGTGTCTCTCATTTTAAGACCTTTGAGAGTAAACTTGGTGTCGTAGGTACCGATAGTCACACCGTCGCGCAAAGAAATGTCAAACGTTCAGCGTCCATTCATCCAATTGTCCATTCATCCATTCATCCATTTGTCCATTCATCAGTTCGTCCATTCGTCCATTCATCAATTCATCAATTCGTCCATTCGTCCATTCGTCCATTCGTCCATTTGTCCATTTGTCCATTTGTCCATTTGTCCATTTGTCCATTCGTCCATTCGTCAATTCGTCCATTTGTCCATGCGTCCATTCATCCATTCGTCCATTCATCCATTCATCATCCGTCCATTTGTCCATGCGTCCATTCATCCATCCGTTCATTTGTCAATTTGTCCATTCATCCATCCGTCCATTTGTCCATTTGTCCATTCGTCCATTCATCCATTCATCCATTCGTCCATTCATCCATTCATCCATTCGTCCATTCATCCATTCTTCCATCCCGACTGGAAGGAAGTTGGTTAGTTGGTACGTCGAGTGGCCATTGTACTTCAATCCATAATTGTTAATTAATTCATTTCAGACGTGATTTTTTTTTTAACGTATGCAATCCTATATACTCCACATACCTATACATATATATGCAAATCCTTCAGTGTTAATGTAATAGAATTAAAGCTACATTTTATGGCAACATATTTAGAAAAAAATATATCTAACCTCGATTCACAAATATACATACATCCTATGTCTCGTTACCGTACGTCTGAAACGGGGCAGGAGGAAGTAAAACTTATCTAATCTTACCCCTCCTCCATTATTCAATACCCTTCCCACATGGAAAGAACCTATACGAGGATATATGAAACCTATAAGCAGTTTATATGCACATACAGGCAAAATTGAGGTGCATATATGTGAATATACAGGCCATATAGGTTTCCTGTACTGCTTCTTTATTTCCACATATATATAGCCCATATCTCACTTTTAACTGTCATACATTATCAAGGCAATAACTAAGAACTAACTATAAAACTATTATGTAAGAAGAACATATAGGTGCATATATGTACCTATATGGGTACCTGTATGCATGTATATGTGTACATATATGTGCATTTATGTACATATAATGTAGGAAAACGGCCAATTTTATATATGTCACATATATTAAAAACCTATATCAAAACCTATATTAAAACATATATGTTTATATAGGTTCTTTCCATGTGGGTTACATTTTAATTATCTATATGTCGTAAAAATATATAGTTTATATATGTAAATATATACATTTATAATGTCGTCTCATATATATATTGAAAAATGTGTATATATATCTGTGTGACAATGACATTATAAATGTGTATATATACATATATAGTTTATATATGTATATATATAGTTTATATATGTATATATATATACATTTATAATGTCGTCTCATATATATATATATTGTAAAATGTGTATATATATCTGTGTGACAATGACATTATAAATGTGTATATATACATATATAGTTTATATATGTATATATATAGTTTATATATGTATATATATATACATTTATAATGTCGTCTCATATATATATATATTGTAAAATGTGTATATATATCTGTGTGACAATGACATTATAAATGTGTATATATACATATATAGTTTATATATGTATATATATAGTTTATATATGTATATATATAGTTTATATATGTATATATATATACATTTATAATGTCGTCTCATATATATATTGTAAAATGTGTATATATATATGTGTGACAACGACATTTTAAATGTGTATATATACATATATAGTTTATATATGTAAATATATACATTTATAATGTCGTCTCACATTGTAAAATGTGTGTATATATCTGTGTGACAACGACATTATAAATGTGTATATATACATATATAAACTATATGTTTTTACTACATATAGATAATTAAAATGTAACCCACATGGAAAGAACCTATATGAACATACATCTTTTAAAATAGATTACGATATAGGTCGACATTATAAATGTGTATATATACATATATAAACTATACATATATAAACTATATATATATATATATACACATTTATAATGTCGTCTCATGTATATATTGTCTCATATATATATTGTAAAATGTGTATATATATCTGTGTGACAACGTGAAGCAATTGAAGCGACACATGACGGAAGGAGTGGAGCGGTGGATCAAAGAACCGTTTCCATGGTGACAAATGTGCCGTTTGGGGTGAAGGCATGCGCTACACAGTGCCCGTTCCAGCTACGCTATTGTTTTCCAGTTATGCTATTTGCTATATGCTATTCTTGATGAAAGTCCCGTCAGACCGTGAAGGTTTGACGATCTGGTTGGTTTTCCGGCGTGGATCAGTGACGGAGGGGGAAAACCTCCCGAGCCCGATCGACTACGATCCGGCAAAGTGCGTTAAAATTGCACCGTCGTCCTAATAGAGTGCGCTTTTTTTTTTTGTTTGTAATTCACTGAGGAAAACGCTGCGAGTGACTGAACGTGCTAACGGGATTATTTAGATGAGGGTTCCGCACGCTTTGCCTCAAATGGCATTTCCTCCACGTTCAAGTGATTAGACGTAGCGGCGGAGTTCCCCGCGAGCGCGGAGGCATGTTGGTGCGGCGAGGTGATCAGACGTGGCAGAGCGCTACGGCAAGGGAGGAGGAAAAGAAGGGGAAAAAAAATAGAGAGAAAGACGATCGGTCACAAATTCAAACGGTGGTGGAAAAAGAAATATACGACGATAAAGTCCACAAATAGAAGTCGTGGCGAGGCAGCGGAGGGAATGTCTCTCGGTACGATGACGCAATCTGAGTAATCCAGTAATGTACGCTCGTCCCGGCAAACTGACCCATTGTGCCATATTAATGAAGGGAAAAATCGCTGAATAAGCAGTTTTATTTTTGTGCAGCTCTAATCTCCACTGCTTCATGTTCAGGATTCCATCAATGAAAAATGTACTATCTTTTTTACTGGATTGTTTTATTTTTTTTATTTTTACTTATTCTATTTTTTGTGCTCTTTTTAGGCTCTTGTTTAGATATTTACATGTGTTTACATATTTTAATTCTTTAATTTTATCATTTCTGCACCTTTTCACCTTGAGCTGTTGTAAGTTTGTGTTTCCCCCCTGGGGAGGAATAAAGTTCTATTCTATTCTATTTTTTTATACATGTGATCCTTTAGTGCAGGGAAGTCAGACCTTCGACCAATCAGGCCAGGATTTATCAATATTTGTGCGTTCTTCCTGTCCTCATATGTAAAACATAATAAAAAAAAAATCTGTCCTCCATCTCGTCCTCCATCCCGTCCTCCATCCCGTCCTGCATCCCGTCCTCCATCCCGTCCTCCCGCCCGTCCTCCCGCCCGTCCTCCGGCCCGTCCTCCATCCCATCCTCCATCTCCTCCTCCCGCCCGTCCTCCATCCCGTCCTCCATCCCGTCCTCCAGCCCGTCCTCCAGCCCGTCCTCCATCCCGTCCTCCATCCCGTCCTCCATCCCGTCCTCCATCCCGTCCTCCCGCCTGTCCTCCATCCCGTCCTCCATCCCGTCCTCCCACCCATCCTCCCGCCCATCCTCCATCCCGTCCTCCATCCCGTCCTCCATCCCGTCCTCCAGCCCGTCCTCCATCCCGTCCTCCATCCCGTCCTCCATCCCGTCCTCCCGCCTGTCCTCCATCCCGTCCTCCATCCCGTCCTCCCACCCATCCTCCCGCCCATCCTCCATCCCGTCCTCCCGCCCGTCCTCCAGCCCGTCCTCCATCCCGTCCTCCATCCCGTCCTCCAGCCCGTCCTCCATCCCGTCCTCCATCCCGTCCTCCAGCCCGTCCTCCATCCCGTCCTCCAGCCCGTCCTCCAGCCCGTCCTCCATCCCGTCCTCCATCCCGTCCTCCATCCCGTCCTCCCGCCCGTCCTCCATCCCGTCCTCCATCCCGTCCTCCAGCCCGTCCTCCATCCCGTCCTCCATCCCGTCCTCCAGCCCTTCCTCCATCCCGTCCTCCATCTCGTCCTCCATCCCGTCCTCCCACCCATCCTCCCGCCCATCCTCCATCCCGTCCTCCCGCCCGTCCTCCATCTCGTCCTCCATCCCGTCCTCCCGCCCGTCCTCCATCCCGTCCTCCCACCCGTCATCCATCCCGTCCTCCCACTCGTCCTCCCACTCGTCCTCCATCCCGTCCTCCATCCCGTCCTCCCACCCGTCCTCCATCCCATCCTCCCGCCCGTCCTCCATCCCGTCCTCCATCCCGTCCTCCCGCCCGCCGTGTCTCCGGGACGTCACGTCGTCGTCTCCCTGACAGACGGTCACCTTGACGGCAGCAGCCGTCACCGTCTGACGTCTCACCGTCACCCGGGACGAATCCGGCGACGGCTTGTGGAGGACGGGGGGAAATAAATCAACGTCGTCCCCCACAAACGCCGTCAGGACGACTTCCAGTTCCACATTTGTGTCATTTGTGTCTATTCAGTCAATGGATTTCACTCATGGGGCACTTTTCCACCATTTGAGCCGTCGTCAAACCACATTCACACATTCACACATTCACACACAACCCAATGGTAGCAATGTAAGGTTGAGGGTCCGTCCACACCAGGTCCACATGAGGCGTGTTTCAGGGGCGTAATCAGAAAGTAAAAAGTCATTAAATCTTTGATCTTTGACGCCTCGATGTAACAAGAAATGACAAAAAGTCATCTGGAATCAAAACTCAGATCTCGACTTCAAACCGTCGTCCAACACCACAACATTCAGCCATTGATTTAATGATTCTTCATCAATTTGCCCTCAAACGTTTTCCTGATTGTAAAAACAAAAAAAACTAAAACTTCAAAGTTCACTTCAAAGACAAACTGCATCCAAGCACCAGTGACTTTAACTCCATTATAGGACAGTGAGTGGCGGTGATTTATTTATTTTTTGTTAAGTAGAGCTTCGATTTACGTGGAGATTCAGCAGGTGAAACGAACACGTGCCGGGAAAATTACTGTTAATTGCATCGCATTCTAAACTTTTTTTTAATAGCTTTTGGTTTTAGTGACAATGAGTTTTGCTTATTTATTTTTTTAACAATTTAAACTGAAAAAATGTGCAATGTAATTTAATTGTTTTGTTCTCTACTGCTCAGGGTTTAATAAACTGTTTCATACTGGCTTACAAACAAAGGCATGAACAGTGAAACACAGGTTTACCAAACAAATATACAAATTGCACTTATACGTAAATGTTTGGTGTTTTTTTTTACTAATACTGCCTTTAAAATATAATTATAACTTCAGCATGTGATATTCTAACTCCTATGTATAAAGAAAAAAAACTGTTATATAAACTGCAATAAACCATTATGACCCACTTTATCTGTTATTTATACAGGATAAATTGGTGTCTAATGTTTACCTTTTAACCTTCCTTTCAACCTCACGTGACTTAAAATCATTTAACTATATTTACATGAAATTAAGCTTCTAACATCAGAAATATTTTCACTTTTTAGGCCTTTACATGAATTTGTAGCTGCATTAGCGAAATTAGCATTAGCCACATTAGCAATAGCCACATTAGCACTAGCCACAGTAGTAATCTTCACCGCACAGCATGTCCGCCTTTAACTATAATTTGATTCAAAGCAAATAAAACGGCAACATACCAACCTGCACAGCACAGGTGGAGCGTCTCCATGGCAACAGACACTGATCTCCTTTGGGGATTTATTCGGAAGCGGTTAGCCGTTAACGTCCCAAGATGTCATCAATTGGTACTTGGATGATGATAAATCATCCCTGAAAATGTCATTGAATTCTGGAGAGTAGTTTTTTTTTCGGAAAAGTTGGTAAAATACATTCATATGAACCATATGAACATATGTCTGCATAAATGATATGCAGACAAAAACGTAACTACGCAGGGTCAGCGTGATAACGCTGCTCAGCCTGTAAGTCAGTCGTCTGATGTCGGGTGTCAGTTGAAAAAACCATCTGTAATAAAGTATTATTGTAATAAAGTATTATTGTAATAAAGTATTATTGTAATAAAGTATTATTATAATTCAACTTCAAGCAGGAGAGCAAATCTTTCTGCTGATATGATCGCTGGCGTGCCTCAAGTCAAGACGAGACGCAGTACAGCTTCTCCTGACAAACACATATTTTGGGAGTGTGTGTGTGTGTGTGTGTGTGTGTGTGTATGTGTGTGTGTGTGTGTGTGTGTGTGTGCCTGAGTGACGGAGAGTTTCTATGACAGAAACTCCGACATGAGTGACATTGCGTCATGTCGGACAGCAGCTGTGTCGCCTGAAGACTAAACAAAAGCAGCGAGAGGGTCTTTCTGTGTGTGTGTGTGTGTGTGTGTGTGTGTGTGTGTGTGTGTGTGTGTGTGTGTGTGTGTGTGTGTGTGTAAGGGAGTGTTTGTTACTCTGTGGGTGAGTGTTTAGGAATAAGTGTGAAGAAGTCACTGAGTCACTGTGTGTGTGTGTGTGTGTGTGTGTGTGTGTGTGTGTGTGTGTGTGTGTGTGTGTGTGTGTGTGTGTGTGTGTGTGTGTGTGTGTGTGTGTGTGTGTGTGTGTGTGAATTAATGAGAATCTCAGATGAGAGGAAAGGGTCATCATGACCTGCATGCAAATCATGCAACACACACACACACACACACACACACACACACACACACACACACACACACACACACACACACACACACACACACACACACACACACACACACACACACACACACACTCATTCTAATCACTGCACTCTGCACTTCCAATTTCTTCTTCTTCTCACCTTCTCATCCTCCTCTTCTCCCCCGGTTTTGTACATATGCCTCTCACTCTCTTCTTCACCTCCCTTCCTCTCCTCATCACTCTCTTCTTCACCTCCCTTCCTCTCCTCCTCACTCTCTTCTTCACCTCCCTTCCTCTCCTCCTCACTCTCTTCTTCTCCTCCCTTCCTCTCCTCCTCACTCTCTTCTTCACCTCCCTTCCTCTCCTCATCACTCTCTTCTTCTCCTCCCTTCCTCTCCTCCTCACTCTCTTCTTCTCCTCCCTTCCTCTCCTCCTCACTCTCTTCTTCTCCTCCCTTCCTCTCCTCCTCACTCTCTTCTTCACGTCCCTTCCTCTCCTCCTCTCACTCCCTTCCTCTCCTCCACTCTTCTCCCTCTCCGTCTCTCTCCTGTCTAATTGGGCTAAACACTGAGAACCTCAGCATGTCGACACCCTGGTCGTGACACCCTGCCATTATGTCCCCCATTATCCCCCCCCCCCATCTCCCCTCCACCTCCACCCCCCCCCTCCCCCACCCCCACCGGGTGAGGAAAGCCTCTTGACCTTGTCACGTCCTCATTATTTTGACCCTGTGTCGTACTGACGCCACTCGTTAACGCCTCGTTTACACTCAGGTCAGAGAAAAACGCTTCTCACCTCCATTTCTGACAAATCAATCCCCCCCTTCCCTCCCCTCCCCCCTTTTTCTTTTTTTGGTGACCTCCGTGTATTAGCTATACACAGCAACTCTTTCAAGTACAAAACATAAAACTTCATTTTTTTTCGTGTGTGTGTCTGTTTATACAACCGCAGTGCTGAAAACACAACTTTTTGAAAAATGGCTGCCGACTGACAAAATTCAGCCTCTTCGTGGTCAAAACTCTGATCCTCCATAATGTAAACACAACTTGGGCGTGTGCACAACTCGTGATGTCACTCTATTATTGTCAGAAGCTCCGCCCAGCAGAGGAAATACCAACGTTTATCGGCTATTTTCTCGCAGATTGCCGTGTTTTAACATTTTACCCATCGGCCAGTTAGCATAAAAAATGTCCCTAGAAGCGACACCCAGAGTGTTTCGGAGGTGGAATCTTCATTTCACTAGGACTTTAAAGACACATCCATCAATCAAACCCTGTCAAAATAAAAGTTGCCCGGACCACAATGACCTGGACTCAGTAGAAACCCATCCGGGTCTATAATGTTCAATATGGAGCGAAACGTCTGAGGAACGATTCCACCGCCTTGTTGAATCTGAATTAAAGAAGCAGTCCTACAGGGTTAAAAACAAAAGAAGAAGAAGATCCAACCCAGCGCCGCGGCGTCGCCCCCTGATGAAGTGTGTCTACGTGGGTAAAGGTGGCAAAACAGCGGCCTAATGGCCCTCCAGCCACATTTGTAATAATTATTGCAGGCGCACAGTGTCGGATTTAACCTTTCAGTGCACTGCTTTATGGCGGGATGGTGAAAGTTTTCAAGGGCTCATTGTAGCGGCGGTTTATGCAGAAGCAGCGCTTCACTTATGCATTCAGTGTACCCGGCTACAAGAATCAAGCGGGGGGGGGGGGGTTGGTACCGTACGCATTATGCCTCATTAAAGCCCGGGAATAGCAGGTGCGTATTTTCGGTGACGATACCGTCGCCGGAAATACGGGCGCGCGACATTAAAGCGGAACCCTTTGAGACGAAGGTTTTAATGAGCGACGTTTCTTTTTTTAAAAAAAACGTATGAATCATAAAGGCGGCGCTGTTCTGGGGAAAATCCCCCGGTCTGAGTCCAGTTGTGTTTGTCCCGCTTCCCCGTGAACACGATGAACAAATGTCGATGGATGGATAAAAAATGAGCCATTTGTTTATCGTAAAGTTGCCAGTGGACTTGTACTTTTATATACATTATTTTACGTGTTTATCTGTTTTTCGGATCGCTGGTGTGAAGTCTTTCATCTGTGGAAAGTGCCACATAAATAACGGACGGCACAAAACACATAAATTATGAAACCTGCACATTTCTTGTTTAGCTATTGGTTAAATCGGCTCCTGCTATAGAGACTTTCTGCGGAATTAGACTGAGAGTCGAAGACTTTCTGCTGTTCCACGATGACACAAGTTGACCTGTTTGATAATAATGAAACTACCCAGAAAAAAAGAAGAGCCATTTTGGGGAAAATCCCCCAGTTTGAGTCCAGTTGGGTCCTCCTGTGTTTGTCCCGCTTCTCTGTGAAAATGATGAACAAATGTTGATGGATGGATAAAAATGATCCACTTGTTTGTCGTAAAATTGCCAGTGGACTTGTACTTTTACGTACATTATTTCCGTGTTTATCTGTTTTTCGGATCGCTGGTGTGAAGTCTTTTATGATATTTATCTGTGGAAAGTGCAACATAAATAACGGACGGTAAAACCGGCTCCTTCTATAGAGACTTTCTGCGGAATTAGACTGAGAGTCGAAGACTTTCTGCTGTTCCACGATGACACAAGTTGACTTGTTTGATAATAATCAAACTACCCAGAAAAAAAATGAAGAGCCATTTTGAATCAACACACTGCCATACCATAAGTACATAAACTCCCGAACACCAGCTTGAGTAGATTTAAGTTCGTTTAATGGTGTTTTACCATCTTTTTAGATTAACGCTCGCCAGCCGAAACGTATTGCAGCTGATCGCTGCAGTGCATGATGGGAGTTGGGTTGGCAGCGTTTCAAATGTCTTTATTTGGGGTTATATTCGGCTTGTTAGTGTTTTTCTTGCTTAGTTAGTTAGTTGATCTCCTTTGATATTTGTAACTCGTCAACCAGCAGTGACGAGGGTTTTGCGCGTCGTCTCCACAGATATAAAACACTAGACGCCTCATGACGTGCCGACAGCGCCGCCATCTTGGAGAGGTCTCCCCGCTCGGGTTCAACATAAAGACCCCAGGCTAGAAAATCCGTTAAAAAAACATCTGTAGCTCGCTTGCTAGTCCACGTAGCAACACAAGTAATACCTCGTTTTAAAGATGCGGAAAAGCTCTATCCCGGGGAAACTTCATGGAAACAATATTGGGAGGGAGAGCTTTTCCTCAGCTTTAAGATGACGTATTCTTTTTGGACTAGCAAGCGAACAACAAATGTTTTTGTGGATCTTGTAGCCTGGATCTTTATGTTTAGCAGGAGAGGGAGACCTCTCCAAGATGGCGGCGCTGTCGGCACGTCACGTCAACTGGCGCCGACACGTCGTGCTGCATCTAGTGTCGTATATCTATGGTAGTGTCGTCCAGTCAAACCAAAAGCGTGACTGTCAGTAATTATTTTTCTTACAGCGTTAAACTCGATCAACACTTTTCAGTGTCGTGTCAAACGTCAACTTGTACGAGAGTCGGATTGACTCTGGAAATTCAACACCAAGTTGAGCGTGACTTTTACCGAATTAGTGTTAAAATGGACTATTTTAAGTGTTAAATCAACACTGACGTTACTGTGCAGTTTGTGAAGCGCGTAATGGACACAAGGATTTTAAAAATCCTGTGTAAAAACGTACCCCTGTGGATTCATAAGCCTCATTAATGAGCTCCTATGGATAAAAAAAAAAAAAAAATAAATAAAAAAACGTCTCCGCCTGTGAAATGAGGCTGAATTATGGAGGATTAACCACAGAGCAACCCTGTTCACATCTACTGTCCAAACATCTGTCGCCTCTCCTCCTTTGTCCTCCTTTAATTTCCTCTCCTCCTCATCCTCTCCGTCTCCTCCTGTGATGACAAATTTATAGACCCGTCATATCTCTCTCTCTCTCTCTCTCTCTCTCGTTGTCTATCCTCTTCACGTCACTCTGCTCCTCCGCTCTCTCCTCCCCGCTATTCTTCCCTGCCCATAATGTCTTTGATAAAGCCTGTCAGATTAATTAATGTGATTAACTGTGCGTGTCCTCGCTGATAGTAGACCTTCAAAAAAAAAAAAAAAAATTTCCACCAAAGGACATTTAGTGTGGTTGACTGGAAGGTTGGACGGATGATTGACTGACTGGAGGGAAGAAAAGGGGGGATGAAATGGAGAAGTGGATGAGTGCCTGTCGTCTCTTCTGCTCTTAGATCTGCTTTTCAGACTCGCACGGATCATTTGGATCTACGGGACTTTTAACTCTGCAACTTCATTGTTCCAACTGGGAAAACCTGTTAAATACACATTTTAGAAGATCTATATTTTCTTTTTTTCATTTTTTTTTTTAACAATATCCTGTTTTGTTTTCAGAGGAACGATCAATACACGACCCATCTGGTGTTGAAGAGGGCAACATCCACACTAATATTCTGAGTGAAAACCCCAGTGGCATTTTTTGTGTTTTTGTTTTTAACTGCGAGTTGTTTGAATCCACAATTAGAAACTCTAAAAATAGACGCGGGGTGTTTTTGAGATTTTGTGTTGGTCAAGTATGATATAGACAATCTGGAAACGTAATAATCCTCCAGAGGAAACGCTTCAAATGACGCCGACAAAAACTGCTTTGACTCCAATACGTTTCTAAGATGTTGAAGTTCCAGGATGTGACAAGTAAGTCAGTAAAGTTTATTATAGAGGAGCGAGGAGGAGCGAGGAGGAGCGTGGAGGAGCGAGGAGGAACAAGGAGGAGTGTGGAGGATCGAAGGGGAGCTTGGAGCAGCGTGGAGCAGCGTGGAGAAGTGAGGAGGAGCGAGGAGGAGCGAGGAGGAGCGTGGAGAAGGGAGGAGGAGCGTGGAGGAGCGAGGAGGGGCGAGGAGGGGCGAGTAGGAGCGAGTAGGAGCGAGGAGGAGCGAGGGGGAGCGTGGAGCAGCGAGGAGGAGCGAGGAGGAGCGTGGAGGATCGAGGAGGAGTGAGGAGGAGTGTGGAGGAGCGAAGAGGAGCGAGGAGGAGCGAGGAGCAGCGTGGAGGAGCGTGGAGGAGCGTGGAGGAGCGAGGAGGAACGAGGAGGAGCGAGGGCAAGCGAGGAGGAGCGTGGAGCAGCGAGGAGGATCGAAGGGGAGCGTGGAGGAGCGTGGAGGAGCGAGGAGGAGCGAGGAGGAGCGTGGAGGAGCGTGGAGCAGCGAGGAGGATCGAAGGGGAGCGTGGAGAAGTGAGGAGGAGCGTGGAGGAGCGAGGAGGAGCGAGGAGGAGCGTGGAGGAGCGAGGAGCAGCGTGGAGGAGCGTGGAGGAGCGAGGAGGAGCGTGGAGGAGCGAGGAGGAGCGAGGAGGAGCGTGGAGGAGCGTGGAGGAGCGAGGAGGAGCGAGGAGGAGCGTGGAGCAGCGTGGAGGAGCTAGGAGGAGCGAGGAGGAGCGAGGGCAAGCGAGGAGGAGCGTGGAGGAGCGTGGAGGAGCGTGGAGGAGCGTGGAGGAGCGAGGAGGAGCGTGGAGGAGCGAGGAGGAGCGAGGAGGAGCGTGGAGGAGCGAGGAGGAGCGAGGAGCAGCGAGGAGGAGCGAGGAGGAGCGAGGAGCAGCGAGGAGGAGCGTGGAGAAGCGAGGAGCAGCGTGGAGGAGCGAGGAGGAGCGAGGAGGAGCGAGGAGGCGGCGCGGTCGAAGAATTCCGCTCCCCGGTGTAAAACCTCCCGCGTTCCTTGTCTGAACATGACAGGCCTGCTCGTGGGCAGCAGGCGGACAAGATGGCCGACTGACAGCCGGACGGACGCTCCAGCAGCTTGTCGAACCAAACAACCGATGTCCGCCTCTTATCCTCCATCTTCACCTCTTTTTTGCTTTTTGCCCGGAGGACATTTTGACGTTTCTTACTGGGTTTCCTGCAGGAGAGTCTCTGGATCCGAGTCTCAAACATTTAAACTGTTATTGAACTGAATCGGTGCAAAAATCTAAACTTTAACCCGACGTGTGAAACGTCTGGCGCTTCAACACAGGATTGACTTGATTTGCGAGGCCGTGGTTGATTGAGGATTAGGGGCTTTGAAACGTGAAGGTTGCTGGTTCAAATCCCTATAAGACTCCTGCCGACTCCCACCAAACCGACTGTATAACTATGAACAGACGAGTACTTTTATTTATCGCACACAACAATTACAAATAGTACAACCTGCAGTGAAATGCTTTGAGTATTATTATATTATTGGATAGAAAAGTAAAAAAATAAAGGGAAATGTACCATTTAGAACACAAATAAAAGGAATAGAACCCGTTTATTAAGGGTTTTATATCAAAGTTTGCTGCCCCCTGATGGTGGCGTGCCTCGGCCTTCGGCGGCGTGCCTCGGTGGCGGGCCTCAGCCTCAGCAGCGGGCGTCGGCGGCGTGCCTTGGCCTCGGTGGCGTGCCTCGGCCTCAGCAGCGGGCCTTGGCGGCATGCCTTGGCCTCGGTGGCGTGCCTCAGTGGCGTGCCTCAGCCTCAGCAGCGGGCCTCAGCGGCATGCCTTGGCCTCGGTGGCGTGCGTCAGCGGCGTGCCTCGGCCTTCGGTGGCATGCCTCAGCCTTCGGCGGCGTGCCTCGGCCTTCGGTGGCGTGCCTCAGTGGCGTGCCTTGGCCTCGGTGGCGTGCCTCTGTGGCGTGCCTCGGCGGCGTGCCTCAGCCTTCGGCGGCGTGCCTCGGTGGCGTGCCTCGGCCTCGGTGGAGTGCCTCTGTGGCGTGCCTCGGCCTCAGTGGCATGCCTCAGCCTTCGGCGGCGTGCCTCTGTGGCGTGCCTCGGCGGCGTGCCTCAGCCTTCGGCAGCGTGCCTCGGTGGCGTGC
>NC_137662.1:24222467-24242467 GCF_963422515.1 Blennius ocellaris | reverse complement strand
TAGTACGAAGAAAAAAGTTAAATCACGCATGGAAACCATGTAAGAAATATATTATTTAAGCAAGTAAATATATTTTTGTTGCACCGCTTCCTGTTTTTTCGTAGTTTCTTGCTCGTCTTTTTAACATTTCTTCCACTTTTATCCTCTTCGTTTTCTCTACTTTGTCACATTTTCCCAATTTTTAAATAATTTCCTCTTTTTCTTTATTTGTAATTTGATCCCCTTACCATTTTTCATGTTATGTCATCCTTTCTTTCTTTTCTTTCCTCGTTCTTTTTTCCTCATCAGTCTCTTTTGAATTTCTTCATCCTTTTTATCTAATCCTTTTTAAATCTTACATTATTTACATTTCCCTCTTGATGCTCTTAATTTCCCTCCCTCTATTTTGCAGGCATTTCAAGTCTTGTCTTTTTTTTTTTTTTTCGTTTCGGAAAGGTTTCCGGAAAATGGCAAAAACACTGAAAACAGTGTAGTTTCCCCGTTTCTCCACTAGTGGGTGCTGCCGGACATTCATATATTCTTCTTTTCCTCAACTCCTATGCATTATTAATTAAAATAAATAACTAAAATTATTATTGTCCAGACACAGGAGCAGTGTCGTGTCCCCGCACCCCCCCCCCCCCCCGACCCGTTTCCATGGAGACAGAGCGTTTTCAAAAAGTTCCACCTAGTTTTCAGCGGCTCCAAGCTCAGTTGTGTAAACAGACACAATAAACGTTTCCGTTTTCAATTGAAAATATTGTGCAAACACGTTGTTAATTTTTTCCCCTCCCCCTCTTCCTTCCTCCTTCGTTTTCTTTCCTGCAATAATACGACCAAACATCAAAAACGCTGCGATTGAAACGAGACTTTGAAGCTATAATTTGACCCAAATTCCTCTCAGCTGCGTTTATTTTCTACAATTACCTCTCAGAAGAAAAAGTAAGGCGAAAAAAAAAGAGAAAAGCCAATTACTGCTATAATTGTGAAGAAGAAAAAAAAACCCAGGTTGTAGTAAATGACATGTTGAGAGAAATTGTTTGATTCCAGGAAGCTTGAAACCTGTGATTTGAAATAAGTGTTTGCCGGTTCTAAAAATAGCAGTTTAACCTCATTTGGGGGGAATTAATTCCTCCCGACAGCGGCGACACACCGGCGGCTGATTGAAGTGATTTTGCAGCTTGTTTATTCTTTTCCTTTCAGCGGAGTTCGCGTCACGCTGAGCCGCCGCTCACTGATAAATATGTGCAGTCTCTCCGGTACTCCGGGGATTTCTCCCAGAGGTGCCACTCAACAGCTGCAGCCCAGAAGAGACCGGGAGATGAAGGAAATGCATTCTGGGCCGCAGGTTGTCGAAACGCCGACGTGCAGCCGGGAGGCAAAAAGGAGCTTCCGGAAAGTTCTTCCGGTTTGGTTTTCCAAAAGCTGAGGTCACACGACAAGAGGAGGCTGTGCAGGCCGAACGGGACGAGTTTTCCCCCCCCCAGGGAGGAACACCACCCCAGAAAGTGAAGCGTGACAACAAATTCCGAAAATGTCGCTTTCAGGTTTATTTTTGCTTTTTCACTTTTTTTTTCTTTTTTCCCATTTTTTTCCAATTTATTTCCTTTTTTTTTTCTTTTTTATCCAGGTTTTTTTTTTGTCCCGTTTTTGTTCAGGTTTTTTTTTCTTCCAAATTTTTTCAGGTTTTTTTTTTCCATTTTTGTTCAGGTTTTTTTTTTTTTTTTACCAATTTTTTGTCACTTTTTTCCAGTTCTTGAAGTCCCCTCCCCCCCTTTTTCCACTCCCCCCCCCCCCCCTTTTTGTTTTTTTTTACGTTTTTCGTTTTCCAGTTTTTTTCCATTATTTTTCCCCGGTTTTTGTCAAGGATGTTTTTTCCAGTTTTTTCAAGATTATTTTCACATTTTTTGGTCACTTTTTTCAATTTTTTTCCATTTTTTTCCCCGATTTTTGTCAAGGTTTTTTCCCCCCCATTTTTTTCAGGATTATTTTCAATTTTTTTTGTCACTTTTATTTTTCCAGTTTTTTTTGAAAATGTTGCTTTTCAGTTTTCACAAAACTACTCTCTCTCAGAGGGGGGGTTCTTGTCGTCCAGATGTGTGGAGGCCTCATTCATCCATCTAACAGCCGGGCAGAGTTTCCAATATAATTTAAATATAACAAATATAAGTCATCTAGCAGTAAAAAAAAAAGTGAAGCGTGACAACAAATTATGAAAATGTCACTTTCAGGTTTATCTTTTTGTTTTTTCCATTTTTCTTTTTTTCCCCAGGTTTTTTTTTCTTCATTTTTTGGTCACTTTTTTCCATTTTTTAAAATTCCTCCTCATTTTTTTTTTCTACTCTCCCCATTTTTAAAGGGTTGTTTCCCCACAGTTTTTTTTCCCATTTTTTTTTGTCTTCGTCAAGGGTTTTTTTTCAAATTTTTTTGTCACTTTTTTCCAGTTTTTTAACCTCCCCACACCCAGTTTTTTCCACTTACCCCCCCTTTTTTACCCATTTTTTTTCCCCAGGTTTTTTTTTCTTCATTTTTTGTCACTTTTTTCCATTTTTTTAAATTCCTCCTCAGTTTTTTTTCCACTCTCCCCATTTTTTAAGGGTTGTTTCCCCACAGTTTTTTTCCCATTTTTTTTTTGTTTTCGTCAAGGGTTTTTTTTTCAAATTTTTTTGTCACTTTTTTCCAGTTTTTTAACCCCCCCCACACCCATTTTTTTCCACTTTCCCCCCATTTTTTTTGTCTCAGAAAATACTGCTTTTCGGTTTTCACAAAACTACTTCTACGTTACGGCTTAGAGCCGGTGCGTGGAGTGTCTAGAACCCAAAAGGTAAGACCAGGAGGCAGAACCGGTGCAATTGCCGGTGATTTTATTGCGAACCAGGACGTGGGAGACGAGGAAGCGGAGACTCCGGGACGCAGAGTGCTTCTGGCCCCCGGGGGCCGCCGCACTGCAGGGCTTAAGAGCTGCGATCAATTAGCTGATCACCTGCAGGAGCGTCAGTGAGGATCCGGCGCTGGAGCGAGGTGTGAAGCCTCACACTGATACACGTCTTATTCTCGGTTAAAGATTCTCTCTCGTATACAAAAGGGTTCTTGTCGTCCAGATGTGCGGAGGCCTCGTTCACGCATCTAACAGTTTCCCATGTAATTTAAATATAACAAATATAAGTCATCCGGCAGCAGAAAAAAATCACAACAATTCCACATAAACAAGGAGAAACGACTCTTTTAACAGCAAAAACCTGCAGAACCAGACACAGAGGATGAGACGTTCTGTTGTTCCAGGTGAGTTAGGTCAGAGGTCAGAGGTCAGAGGTCAACCTTTACAGCTAAATAGCCATTTTTGTCGCTTTCCAACAAATCAAATTTAACGGGAGCCACAAAAACACGTCCAAACCTCAAAATAATCCTCGACTAAATATGCAGGTTTCTTATTTAAAGGACTTTGATTTTCCGCCTCTTCTACTCGCTGACAGTGAATTCTTGTTTCTTTTTTCCTCTGCAGAAGTACCGTGAAGCGACTGCACTGTCCTCGGAACTGTGTGAATCAAATTCAACTGAAGTGAATTCTATTTCCTGGTGGATCTACATGCTCCGACATCCAGTTCGCTTTGTAACATCACTGTAAAATATATTGTAAATAATTGCATTCTGTACACTTTTCCGGCCTCAAAAGCACATCTTAGGGGTTTTTTTTTTTTTTCCTTCTTCTTTTTTCCCCCCCGTCTTTGTGTTTCAGGCTCTTCATTCCTTTTAAGAAAGCATCAAAAGCAGCCACATCCACACACACACACACACACACACACACACACAAAAAGACCATTAAGTGAAACGCAAGGGAGGCAGAGCGGGGAAGAAAGAGGGGAAGATGAAACAGGAAGCAGCAGTTTAAGCTATTTGGGGTCCTGTTTTAAAGCCGGGGGGGCGGGGGCTCCTATTAGACCAGTCCTCCCAGCACACTGCACATTTCTTTACTGTAACCACAGCGAGCTTCTGAAGTGTAAACGTTAGCGGGCAAAGCAAGGGGAGAGCCTCGGAGGGTGTTTTCCCACGCCGGGGGGACTCATAAATAACCGGCTGATTTTTTCCGGCGACGCCGTTGGAAGCGTAGCGTGGATCTATGAGGCACATTCCGGCTGTGACACGTCCATTCTTCAGTTTTGTATGAGGGCCTGTCATCACAGCGCCGGTGATACAGCGCGGCGGAAAAAACGACATGAATGAGCGTCACTTAAAACAAAAACAAAAAAACCAAACAAAAAAAGCAGATTTATAGCGGCAGCTTTGACGGAGAGTTTTTTATTGGAAATGAGCCGCGACGCTTGAGTGGTCGGGATAAAAACAATGACGAGAGAAAACTGGTTTAAAGCGACAACGGAGGCATAAATTCTCATGAAAAATGATCATTTAATGTGCTTATAGAGCTTTGAGATTTTTTTTTTTAATGAACATGATGCTAGAAATAAAATGTATTCTAATTCCCCCTTTGACTCCTCCCACAATCAGGCAGCTCTGCTCTGGCACATGGCGCCACGAGAGGAAGTACTTCCTCCCTCTTCCCATAGATGGGCGTGTGTGTGGGGGCGGAGCCAGTCCGGCTCACACAGACACAGCAGATTCTCATCCAATATTCAAATGGAGGGAAAATCAATGTATTTTGAATTTGAAGTTTTTAGAACATTTAATGTAAAAAAAAAAAAAAAACAATAAAACATTTTTTTTTTTACAAAATAATAAGTCATGGTGTTCATAATAAGACAGACAAATTGTACATTGTCACTTCTTTCCGTCATCTAACACTGATTCAGTCAATAACCTGAATTGAGATTACGGTAGAAGAGGATAAAGACCATGTGAGTTCAAAGGGAAGGAGGGACCGATTAGAGTGGTGGAAAGAGAGAAAGAGTGAGAGGGGAGAGGCAAAGAGAAATGGGAGGACGGGCGAGCAAGAAGTGAAAAGTGCCGGGAGGACGGGGAGGACGAGTCGACAGGAGAGCAGCGAGGAACCTTGTTTTCACTGATAAGCCGCTATCAAAGCGCGGCGGCCGGCAGATCAAAGGCTCGGCGTCGCCGCGGAGTCGACCTTTTTTTTTTTTTGAGGTATCACGCGTCCAGCCGGGACTGGAAATCAGCGATGGCGACGAACTCGAACTGACTGCGGTGGGAGGAAAGTGTAAGACAGAGTTCATTCAGACTCTCAGGGATCCGGAAGTCTTTCATCTCTCTGTCTGGACGTTTTTTTGTGTTTGAACCCAAACAGAAGAGCGAGAACCTCAAAAACAAGAATCTTCTGAACACCATTTTACGTTTCAACAAGGTTTTTTTTTTTTTTAAAACGGCGTCCAGTGTAGTTAGCGTTCCAGGCCATTTTCATAATAAAAACAATTCTGACTGCATCGACTGAGCATGTGCAGAACATCTGTTGACTACGGACATCGTACGCAGGAACATTTAATTTTTAAAAATTTAAATTGTGATTATTTTTCCTCCATTTACACGGAAACATATTGAGATTTTGAACGATGCCTCCAAATGACATGAAATCCTTTATTTTCAGCATTTCCTAGCCTTCATGCGTGTTTTCAGACGAATAAATAGATATTTATATATTCCGAATTTCATGAAATCTTCAGGGATGATTTGTCGTCAGCCAAGGACCAGTAGATTAGATTTTAGGACGCTAACAGCTAACCGTTTTCAAATAAATCCCCCCAAAACTGCGAATAAAACATTTCCTATACAAAACACATGAGCGGCACCTCATGGAGATTAAAGGAGATCTGCGTCTGTTGCCGTGGAGACGCTCCCCGCTCAGGGTTTCACACGGCGTCGCTGCTACCCGACAGGCTAGTTAGCATCGACATGAGCTAACGGCTAACACGTTAGCGACGCTAACTTAGTTCCGCAAACAAAATGCGGTGCTCTACCGAGTGTAGCTCTAGTTAATGTTTCAATAGTAAATGATCATTTCACTTGGGGATGTTTGTTCTGAGTTTAAGCTTTTATTGCAAAAAAAGTCGATCCGTCGATCAACAAAACCTCGTTTTCCAATACTTGCTGAGTCACGGTGAACAAATGAGGCCGATCGTACAGATTGACGGGATTAACCAACGTTTCCACTCCATGAAAGAAGCTTCAGATCAGCTGTGACGCTTTGCAAATGTTGTCCAGCGCAATTTTTCTTTTTTTTTTTAATTTTCTGCTCCTCCGAAGCTCGTCTTGGACGTGATGTGAAGATTTACCGACAGACAGCTCAGTTAACGGCGCGGCTCTTAAACGAAACAAGCTGCTTTCGCGCGACTGCAGATTTATTACGTTTTCCAAAAAAAACAGAGCCGACCGGGAACGGAGCTCCGGCGGCGTTATTGGAAATGACGGCGGTCGGACGGCGAGGTGAGAAGCGGAGGGGAGTGGACGTCGGCCCCAGACGGATCTTTTAAAAAGAAGCAAACAGTAGTTTCTTGGTGTTTTAATAGAAAACAGAGCCGGACGGCGCGTTCGTCCCGGCGGTGACCTCTGGCTCCGTTCGCTATGGAAACTCCTGCCAGACGTAATTCCACCGAATGTCACTTCCTTTCATCTTTCCCAGCAGAAACGTTCCCCCGATGTTTTACCTTTTTCCGCGAACGTAGCCGGAGGGCGACTTCGTTCACGGAGCGTCCAGCGGCAGCGACGACAATCAGAGCCTGATCGCTTGGACAAATTATGTCGGCGGTTCAACTCAACTTTATTTATAAAGCGCTTTAAGCAGCCGTAGCTGAGACAAAGTGCTGTACATTGAAATAAAAGATATAAGAGGCTAAATAAAAACATTAAAACAATAAAAACAATTAAAAAAAAAACAAGAAGGCCGTTGCTGGGCTAATCCCCCGCCGGAGGGCTTTATATTTCCTCACAAAGCCAGCTCTAAGGCAGCACACTTGGTACACTAGAGGGTGTTCCATGGGTCCTAGTAGATAATTATGTAGAATCTGAAAGGTCTTCTTCATAAGCTATGTCAAAATACGTCTCCAGAGCCCAAAAGGTGTTTTTATGCACTTAGTGACCCTGTGACCTGATATGCAAATTAGGTCATGGTCACCATGGTGCCCCTTCTCCGCAGGTGGAGTGTCCATGTGTGAAGTTTGGTGACTGTGGGCCCAGGAACTGCTGAGAAATGAGGAGAAATGTTTCTATGAAAATAAATGTATTGTGCAACCATGACGAGCAAACTTCAGACCCTACCAATCTTCAAGGTCAAGGTCAGGTCACTTGGTGTACTAGAGGTTATCCCTGGAGTGTGTATCATGTGTGTATAAAGTTTCAGAGCCCTAGCTCAAAAACCTAGGCCTCCAGAGCCCAAAATGTGTTTTTAAGCACTTCGTGACCCTGTGACCTACTTAATATGCAAATTAGGTCAAGGTCACCATAGTATCCCTTCCCCCTCTGAGATGTATCCACATGTGAAGTTTGGTCACTGTGGGCCCAGGGGTTGCCGAGATATAGGTAGAAACGTTCGAAGGGACGGACGTACGTACATACGTACGGAGACTGTTTCAAGATCCCCCTTCGGGGCCTATCAGCCACGGCGGGGGATAAAAAAGTTAAAGCAATAAAAACAATCAGATGGTAAAACAATAAATACAACGTAAAAAGTTAAAACAATAAAAAAAACAAAACGAAGGCACTAAAACCAGAGCAGAGTCTCACGCTGAGGTAAAAGCCAAAGAATAAAAATGGGTTTTAAGACGAGTTTTAAAGGTCTGGTCTCGTTTTTTACGGCTTCTGGCGAGGCCGAGGTGGGAGTCGCGTTCGGGCTAGCGGAGAAATCGCAGCACGGTGGCGCCGTGGTGCTTTCAGCCCCGCTTTTACGCGGCAACGTTTTGTCAGTGAAAGGGGAAAACTCCCGTAGGGTTTTTGGGGATGTTGCCGTGGAAACAGGGGGGGGCAGTCCTGATCTTGGTCACCGTAGTAACTCGTTCTCTTCTGCACATGCTCAGTAGAGACAATCAGAAAAAACAAAAGTTTCCTCTGTGGTTTCATGAGTCCCAGTTCGTATTCTCCTGGGATTTGGTACTTTTATTTTGAAAGTCACCGTCCGCTGGAGTGTCTGTATTCTGCCATTGTTATTGTTGAGAGCTCATTGTTCCGTGCATCGCGTGCGTCTGGTTTTACAGAAACGACTCGGGAAAAGCGTGCCGTCGTCAACCCTCGCCACATCTGTCGCCATGGAAACCAACGGATTACATGGCGACTTGATCCACCGCACTCCTTCCATCACTTGTCACTTTAATTCCTTCACGTTAGCATTGCTTGACGCAGATGTACAGACGGTTTACATTTCCCTGTGACCCCTCCCCCGACCTTTGACCCCCCCCCCAACCGTTAAGCAGTGTAATGACATCACTGCATCATGTGACATATCCGAGGATAGACAATTAAAAACGGAACGTCCTGGTGTGAGTTTGACAGAAATTACATTCGAATTGACCGCGTTATGACAAGAATATGTTTTTGACCTTTCGCGACCTTTGACCAATTCGCTCTCGAAATTTAAAGGAACCGACCCTGGAGGAGAAATCATCCCTGGAAATGTTGTGCAATTTGAGTTAGCGAAAAGCCCCCCCAGGCCAGGATTCAACCAGATCCTGCACATGCCTGCATTCTGCCGGTGGTCAACTAAGATAATAACGTTTGCTTGCGTTCACTTCATCCTCTACATGTTGGTGGAGGGAAGAAGAGAATTATCTCAACGTGTACAGCAGGGGTCCAAACACACGTCGGCCCAGGAGCCACGTTAAGGCCGACTTCATGTTGAGAAGCGGGTTTTCCACAGGGGGTGAAAGAAATATTACATTGTGTTTCACATTTTGAGGAGGAGGACTGGAAAACTTGCTTTTATCTGATTGACAATATATTAAAATTAAATATAATGATGAGAAGTGAAAAAAAGTATTAAATAAAATTTAATAAAATTAAATAAAATAAAATTAAATTAAATAAAATTAAATACAATTGAATAAAATTAAGTAAAATTAAGTAAAATTTACTAAATTAAATTAAATTAAATTAAGTTATAAAAACCAATAAAAATACATTTAAATCTAATAAAAAAATAAATGCAATTTAAATAAATAAATATATAAAATGTATATAAATAAATAAATACAATTTAAATAAATAAAAAAATAAATACAACAAAATGTGACTTTGAACATGTCTTTGCCTGTTGTGCACCAGCAACTGTGACAGAAGCCAAATCCGTCCGGGTGGGGGGTGGGGGGTGGCGGGTGGGGATGGGGAATGTGTCGCAGCGCGCCGTACAAAGCGGCCGCCAGCAGTACTCGACCTTTGGAGCGTGCAGACGCCGAGGAGGTTTCCCCGGTAGCTCGGTGACACTGGAACAAAAAGGAACCAAAAAAAACACAAAACCTCTCCGTAGACTTGTTGGACGCGTTCGGCTGTTGGGTGTCAGAAACAATCCGCGCCCCGCCGGCAAGACCGTAAATGTGACTAGCGTGACGTAGCGGCACCATAACGACTCCGGCGCGTCAAAGCAGCTGAACGCATTAGTGGCTTATTTACACCCCCGGAGGCTAAACACTGACCGACGCTACGAGCCCTCGGCAGGGAAATGGCATAATTCAACGCGAAAGGCACGAGATCATAACTTAATAATAAAAGCGGCATGCAGGAATAATAATCGCTATAAACCAATAGAGCCCCAGTTGAAGGGACATGATTAAGAACGATCAAGTGATGGTGAGTAACTGCCTTTGAATGGAAATGGTAATTGCCTCAGGACCTCCTTTTGCAATATTAATCTGCTAATAATCTGACTGCACAATGACGGATCTCTTGACAATAACATTATGGCGCGTGGATCATTATCAGATCAGATGACTTTCAGCGGTTAAATTGAGATTTTGAGAGAGAGAGAGAGAGAGAGAGAGAGAGAGAGAGAGAGAGAGAGAGAGAGAGAAATACCACAACAGTGGAGCTCGCTGGGATTTAGTCTTGAAGTCGGTTCAGACGCCCGCAGATCTGGCGCAGGTCAGCTGCGGGGGAGGCGCTTTTGCTCAAGGGCCCTTCAGTAGTGTGACTCCCGGCTGTGCATCTTTCCATCTGATTAAAACTGATCTGAGGCTTTAAATCAGTTTTCTTTAAGGCTCCCGGTGCTTTCTGTGTAACAGTGCCAATGAATAACTGAGTGAGCCAGAGGGGGAGACGGAGTGTGTGTGTGTGTGTGTGTGTGTGTGTGTGTGTGTGTGTGTGTGTGTGTGTGTAAAACACATGGCCAGATTTTATGTGTCTGAGTAAGACGGCTGATTTAAAGAGAGGTCGCGGTGGGGTCGCGTCCATAAATGAGTGAAATGGAGAAGCATAAACAATGAGTGTAAGACAACGAGGCTGTGTTTTTAATGTGTGTGTGTGTGTGTGTCGGTTTATCTACCCTTGTGGGGACCGAGACCCGACTGGACTGAGGACTTTCCCTGTGGACTTGAGATTTGAAGACAATAATCCTCAGTGTTTCCAAAGTGAAGGGACGTTTTCCCAAAGACTGGATCCTTGATACCAGAAGGGATCGACACGTATCCATTTAGTGGTCCGAGATCAAGATTGGGAAAACTTTTTGAAATCTGTGGTAAAAAAAAAAAAAAGATCTCTTGCTGTCAAAGAGAAGCGCATCTCTTGTGAAGTTGGTATCTTAAAGTCCCAGTGAAATGTAAAACACTACTTTGCGAAAAACGATAGTTGTGGTTCTACTTCTAAGGTTCCTCCGACTCTGCTCCACCACTGTTGTTGCATAACAAAGTTATTTGAATTTTGAATCTCCAGCCGAGGAAGTCGGGGGAATCCTTCTCCTTTGTGGGCCATTGTGGGCGGAGCCTATGTGTGACGTCACGAGTTGTGCAGATCTCGATCTGTTGTGTTTATATCGGCTTGTTTCCTTTTAAATATCAACGTTTTTACAGTGTTTTGAAGTTCTAGTCGGCGTTTTATGAGCCTTGATGAAAGATTGAGCCTGGAAGAGACCGAGAGAGGAGGAAAGGAGCACAGGCGGTGGGAGCGGCTAGCCGCTAGCTCGGGCGGCTAGTAGACGATCAAGTAATACCTGGACTCATCTTCGGTGATTCTGCGCAGTCGGAAAAGCTCTTGGACGTGTTGGATCCAGGAAGCCGGTCGTTCTGCCAAAAGTCAGGAGCCTCAAAGCCTCAAAGGTGAAAAGTGGCGGCTGCTGAGGCGAGGAGACAAGGACGAATGGAGGACGAAGCGTCTTCTGCTTCCTCAAACATGTTCCAGACGGGGTCACCGATGGCAGAACCACCTTCTGTGTCTTCTTCATCAATCACTGGGTTTGAAATGACGACGATGATGAAATATGGTTAAATTCAGCCTCTTCGTGGTCAAAACTCTGATCCTCCATAATGTAAACACAACTTGGGCGTGTGCACAACTCGTGATGTCACTATTATTGTCAGAAGCTCCGCCCAGCAGAGGAAATAGCGCCGTTTATCGGCTATTTTCTCGCAGATTGCCGCGTTTTAACATTTTACCCTTCGGCCAGTTAGCATAAAAAACGTCCCTAGAAGAGACACCAGAGTGTTTTGGAGGTGGAATCTTCATTCACTAGGACTTTAAGGTTTTCTTCTGATTGTCAACAACCTGGTTGTGTGATATTTGGCAACACTGCTCATTTAAAAAAAAACATTTCAAAACAAAATACTATGCACTATCCAGCACGTCGGTTCAGAAACTTAAACGATTTAAATACATTTTGACGAATTATCTGACACCAAGGTGCAAATTACAGATAAAACTCAGTGACGACACAAAACAAACGTTTCGACGCCTCGAAGCAGAAACTTTTGGGGGAAAAAAAAGCACATTGGGATTTTCCCGTTTCTCGGCGTCTGCCGTCACAAAGTAAAACATCCCAGCGACGACGTGAAATTTAGATTTTAACGCGGAGACCAAGAAGATTCTGAACCGTGTCGCGGTTGAAACGACGACACGGCACGATTGGAAGAGCGACAAGATGAAATCTAGAGCTTTTCTTCTGAAATCCACCGAATTGACAAACG
The DNA here is from genome assembly GCF_963422515.1 of Blennius ocellaris. Lineage (NCBI taxonomy): Eukaryota > Metazoa > Chordata > Actinopteri > Blenniiformes > Blenniidae > Blennius > Blennius ocellaris. The sequence goes on along the minus strand of NC_137662.1, from coordinate 24,230,426 downwards.
GTGAGTCGAGATTAATGTGGAGGCAGAAATGAAGACCATATAAGGAAATTGCGTAACGCCGGTCAGACCTGGATGGAGGTCAGTTGTCAGGCAGTTTTCCATTCCATTCCTTAAGCAGCAGGTCATGAAGCGGGTCCGTGTTTTGAAAAAAAAAATAAAAAATACAAATAGAAAATTGTGCCTTAAAAAACTTTTCAGCATCGAAATGATTTAAAGGGTTGAGGTAATCCGAGTATTAGTTACAGCTGAGTTTTTAAAGTAGGTAGTGCAGGAAGTGCATGTAAATCAAGGCAATGTCCCCGGGAAGTGTGTGTGTGTGCGTGTGTGTGTGTGTGTGTGTGTGTGTGTGTGTGTGTGTGGTGTGTGTGTGTGTGTGTGTGTGTGTGTCTGTGTGTCATCATGAATTCATGGCAGCGAAAGTGTGTTTATTCATGCCGTGACCCACATATGCTCCCCAGAAAGGCATCATCAAAAGCCCTATTGTCCTCCTCCTCTTGCTCCCTTCACCTCCTTCTCCCGGTCTTCTCCCACTCTGCTCCGCTCCCCCTCTTCCTCCCACTCTTCCTCCGCCTCAATCACTCCCTCCGCCTCTCCTGGGGTCTTTTTATAAGCCCGACTTGACAGTCTCAGACAGTCGCCTCCCGCCCGCCTCCTCCACTTCCTGAGCCCCCGTGGTAAAGTGAAACCACCACACACGCACACACGCACACACACGCACACGCACACACGCACACACACACACACACGGCGGCGGCAAAGCGAGAGCTTGACAGCTGCGGTCACTCGGCGTCGGGACTCTCCTCCATCTTAATCAACCTGCTCGGAGCGCCGGGGCTGAGAGGTTCTCCTCACGACGCCACTCCGACGGGAGAATTTGTGATGTTTTTCAAAAGTTTAAATTGCAGACGTGACTCACGGTCGGCTCTCGCCCCGGCTCCGGTGACACGCTCCTGGAATTTGAGTCACGGGGGCCCAACGTTTTCACAGAGATTCTGCTCTAAGACGACAAATTGATCCACTTTCTGTGTTCAGTTCCCCGCTTTCATTTCTTAACATTCATTTTTTTCATTGTGTGTGTATATATATATATATACATACATATATATGTGTGTGTATTTATTTATTTATTTATTTAATTTATTTTAATCTTTTTTTTAATAAAATTGTATATATATATACACATACATATATATGTGTGTGTATTTATTTATTTTAATCTTTTTTTATTAAATATTTTATATATATATATATTTAGATTTTTTATTTAATTTTATAGATATATGTATATATTTATTTAAATTTTTATATATATATATACATACATATATACATACATACATACATACATACGCACGCACGCACGCACGCACGCACGCACGCACGCACACACACACACACACACACACACACACACACACACACACACACACACACACACACACACACACACACACACACCATGGTAACCCTAACCCTAGCGAAAACTGTGTAAAAATAACAGTTTGATTCGACGGGAAATATCGAACTTTTTCACGATGATCACATTTTTTTGAGATGTAGCCGTATACGGAACATCCACTTTTTTTTTTTTTTAAATAAAATAATACTTTTTCTCCAGTTTTGATAATAGGAGAGAAAAAAAACGCATAATTCACCTCCAAATAGTCGACTTTTCTGGATACCCGCCTTCAATGTGGACGACAAGAGCACTTGCATTGAGCATTCGTAGGATAATCAACGTCCGAGGTGTCGTCACCTTTTCCTCATCGGTTGGACGTCAAAATAAAACCCCCGTCTTGGTAGCGTTCAAGGCAATCATCCAGACATCATCCAGGGAAGCACATTCTCTTCTTCTCGTTCACTCAGTTGAGTAAATAGAAGCTTTCAGTTACATGAACATTTTTTTTGTTTTTTTGAGGCCGGTTGTGGTGAGGCAGCTCATGGCGGCGTGGGAGGAGGAGGAGGAGGAGGTGGAGGTGGAGGGGGAGGGTGGGGGAGGTTGTTAAAAAGACAAGCCGATGAGCCGGTGACTCAGAGCCGTGACCCGCCACATGAACGGCTCCCTATCCAGCCCTCCTGAAGAGGAACACTGCGCCAAAGCTGCTTTTTTAGTTTTTTGTTTCCGTGGGTACAAAGCGCAACGCCGGAGCTGGCCACCGTCCCAGGCAGCGGCGCCATCTGTTCCGGGAGCGGCGAGGATTCATCAGGTGGGCGCAGCGGGGGGAGCGGCGATGTCATCAGCAAGGAGGCTCGTGTGCCACAAGTACCGCAGGAAAACAAGCCGCCGCCGACGCCGCCGTTCTCGGATCTTTGCCGTACTTTCTCTCCGGTGTTTTCGTCTCTTCGGGGACTCCGGAGTCCCTCGAGAGTTGAAATGTTTAAAAGGTACAGAGGCGACGATGACGCTTTTTGAAAGGGCGAGTACGAGCACTAACCGAGTACCGAGTACCGATACAAGAGCTCATTGACTTCAATTCCAGAGAAAATACTGTATTTATTCCCGAGGGGCAATTTAAATGTCATAAAGTTGAATTCATTCTCCAAACGCTAATGATATGAGCGCATCAGGCAGACAGTGTTCATGTTTAGCATGTAGCATGTAGCATCACTGGTATGGGAGGTAAAAACTTGTTAGCATGTAGCACAGCTGGTGTCTGAGCACTGAAAGTCGTTAGCATGTAGCACAGCTGGTGTCTGAGCACTGAAAGTCGTTAGCATGTAGCACAGCTAGTGTCTGAGCACTGAAAGTCGTTAGCATGTAGCACAGCTAGTGTCTGAGCACTGAAAGTCATTAGCATGTAGCACAGCTGGTGTCTGAGCACTGAAACTCGTTAGCATGTAGCATGTAGCACAGCTCAGAGTTACGTTCTGAGCAGTTAAACTCCAGAGCAACATTGTTCTGACTCTGCCGGTGATTAAGTCGCCGGTGTTGTACGAACTATCTCCCTCCTCCTCTTGATATTTTGGCACGACGTCGACCTGCGGGTGACTTCACTGACGGACGGCGTCGAGTGTTCGGCGAGTTGAATCATGGATATCGGTACTTGGTATAGTATTGGACCCGATACCGGTGTCAGTGTATCGTCGTACCGAAACACACTTAAAGCCAAAGAAATTCACTTTGTTCATCTTGCAGGTGGAATGAGGAGTTCATTGACCCTAACCCTTACCCTAACCCTAACCCTCACCCTAAACCCTAGCCCACTAACCCTAACCCTCATAAACCTAACCCTACCCCTAAACCTCACCCTAACTCTAACCCTAACCCCTAACCCACTAACCCTAACCCTCATAAACCTAACCCTAACCCTAAACCCTAACCCACTAACCCTAGCCCTAACCCTCATAAACCTAACCCTAGCCCTAAACCTCACCCTAACTCTAACCCTAACCCTAAACTCTAACCCCCTAACCCTAACCCTCATAAACCTAACCCTAACCCTAAACCCTAACCCACTAACCCTAACCCTCATAAACCTAACCCTAACCCATCGACCCATCAGAAGTGCCAAACATCAGCACACCACCACCAACTTGAATTACTGTCAACTTGCATGTTTTTCACGTTGATCCCATTTGCCATACTTGTTTTTACCGAACAACCGTCACCTCTCCACTTACTTCTTGTTTTATCTCAGAACATCGTCAGCTTAGGACCAGGTCTCGACACCCCAGCGCCCCCCACTGGACAAACACTCAGACAGACGCCGTCGCCCATGCACTCAGTCACACGAAAAGCCAAATCAACAAATTAATCGAGTGGCTTTCAACCAGAAGTCCAATCTTTTGGAACACGCAGAAATGCAATATTGAGAAAACCAAAGTTATAAATCTCTGCAGAAACCCTGAACCACTGGGCCATGCAGCGTTACCTCACCAAATATCTGTTTTGCAAGGGACCCAAAACATTTTTTTTTTTTTAAATGCATTGGGTTGTTGGGTTCAATTGGCAAATGCTAACAAACAAAAACCACAAAAAAACTGAGAAAGCCTTTAATCAAAACACGACCCACATTTCTTCCCCCCTTCTTAAGAACGTCCGACGTGTTTGTGTTGGAGTCTCGTCTCGTCTTCAGTTTTCTCCCCCGCTGTCGTTTTGTTTTCCCTGGACCGCCTCGCGGTGGGACGACACTCTTGACGGTGCTCCTGACGGACGGGGGGGAGGGGGGGGGGGGGGGGGGGGGGGGGGGATAACAACCAGCATCTGACTTCCATTAGGGAAAACTGGAACCCAAGACAATCCCTGATTGTCAGGGAGAGTTTAATACCGCGACGCCGCCCGGAGCTCCTGCGGCCCAAAGTGGAACGCAGCAGAAGTTGACGAAATTCAATAAAGCAAATCTAAAAAAAATTGTGCTTTTAATCAGCATTTACACAACTTTTCAAGTAAAAATGCGTCGTTTTTTGCATTTTCCTTCCGAAAACGGCGCAGAAGTGAAGCACTTTCAATTTCTTGTCTTTCTCCGTTTCCTGTTTGCAACTTTGATCTAAGTTAAGAAAGAAACACTAATCATACGTCTGTATTTAGCTGTACTGGCATTAGGGGGCAGTCACGAGTTACTGCCGTCCTTTAAACCCCGTTTCCACGACGACGTGTCAGGTGAAAAATGCATCGCTTGTGCATTTTCGTTTCAGAGAAGTGTCCCAGGAGAACATGGACTGGAGGTGACGACACCACAGAGGAAACATCGTTCTCTACTGAGCATGTGCAGAAGGACTCGTTACTACGACCGTGGTTTCCATGGAGACAGAGTCCGTTGTCACATAAATGTAAATGACCAAAACGTTATTAAAGACCCCCCTTCTTTTTTTCTTTTTTTTTTTTTTAAATAAAAGACCCCCCCCCTCCCGTTTCCATGGCAACGCTTCAAGTGAAAATGCAACATTCTTTTTTTGGGGGGTATTTTCGTTTCCGAAATTTTTTTTCGTGAGCACAGAAACATTTTGACAATTGTGTAGTTTGCATGCCGGGCCACTAGTTGGTGCTGTTTGTTTTTTGTTATGAAACTATACACACACACACACACACACACACACACACACACACACACACACACACACACAAAGTTGCATTGTTGCCGTGTAAAACAGGCCCCTCAGCGACAAACATGGAACTTTTCCAAAAATTTGGACATTTTGTGCAAATTATTTCTTTTCTTGTTTCTTTTCTTTATTTTTAAATTAATTTCGTCAAAAAAAAAAATAATCTTCCTGCAGTTTTTCCATCCTGAAAATCCCGAAGGAATCATCCTCAGTCACATGATCCCGACATGAGATGATGAAAAGCAACATTTCCGGTGGCTCCAGTGACACTTTCCCCTCCAAACACGAAGACAAAGCTCGGTGTTAAAATGACGACAATTACACGCCCGTCAGTTCCACACATGTACACCACGCACCACCCGACCTGTGCAATTTTCTTTTGAAGAGCGATGTTGCCTGGCAACAAAGCCAGGAAGTGGACTTTTGGCACATGTGTTTGAAAAGGCCCGCTTTCATTTATTTATGCCTCGGCGCTCCTGCTGCAGTTCGCCTTGGTGACATCATTAATTAAAACCTCTGACTAATAAATCACCGCCGGCTGGTAAATAAAATGCTTTAGAGGCGATTCGGTCGAGATGCTCGGGGAAGTCTGGCGGAGACGGACCTCTTCAGTCTCAGGGTGCGTCCTAATAGTCCTTCCTGTCCACTTTTCCTTGTCCCCCCCTTGATGACATCACGGGGTTCAGGAAGCTAAATTGATTGACGTTCTCTTCGTACCTCCAGCTGTTTCGTTCCCATTTCCCACTTCAGCCACTTGTTGGTCCTGCTGTGCTCCGATTATGTCCTCCTGCATGTTTATGTTTGTGTTTGTTTTTTTTTATTCCTTTAGCTGTGAATACATTCATTTAGAGGAGAAACCAAGTGGGCCTGCCGCCTTGAAGCATTTCTTCTCTTATCGCTTCGACCTCGAACGCGGGTTTTCTCCATCCGTCCGTCGAGCATCTCTGCATCTATACGACTCGGATTGGAACCATCAACTTACGTATTTGTACGCCGCAACGTCACGGATGAGAAATGAAATGTAAATTAAATTTGGCGACACTGACAAGAGTCACATTGGGTTCAAGCGACCAAAACTCAAAACTCTAATTTAAAAACAATCGTCCGATTTCGTGTTTCCGTCTAAAGTGACGGACGGATCGTCTGTAATTCCGAACAGCTGCAGGGAACGAAGGAATTGATTGTTCCCGAGGTACGTTCACAGCCACGGGATCACCATTCTCTTGGGTTGCATTAAATTTTGCACACAGACCTGCTGGAATTCTACGGAAAGTGTAACACAACCCAGAAGAGGCGGATTTAATAGGAGGACTTGACAAACTAAAAGACGGAGAGAGAGAGCGAGAGAGAGAGAGAGAGAGAGGTCAGGAGGAGGGCAGGGAGGTAGAGAGGTGCAGTCATGAAGCGGAGGATATAAGTGATGCAAAAAAAAAAAAAGGGGGGGGGGTGTGGAATAATAACAGGAAATATAAAGAGCGAGTGAAAAGGAATATTGTCCGGCGTTGGACGCCGTCCAAGAAAAATCACCCCAGATTGATGGAAGGAGGAGAGAAGAGACGTGGAAAGAAGGGATGAGAAAGAGCCAAAGAAAACAGGGAGTCTGTGGGAAACCGGGACTTTCAGGAGACGGGCGGCCGAGGAGAAGTTTTGAAGACGACGACTGAAGAGCGAAGAAACGACGGCGGCGGCGGGGAAATGAGTGAGACGGCCGTCACACACGTCTGGGACTAATTAGCAGGGAAATAAAGGAAAAAAGACGAGCATATTGGACCGATCGCGTTCTTGGCAAATAGGACGGAGGAAAAAAAACCTCTAAAAAAACTTCACCACCGTTCTGGGGATCCACAGTTTCCTCAGAAAGTGATGGTGTTTCCTGTTGACCCCACCCCTCCACCCCTCCCCCCCCCCCCAATGCTCCCATTTGTCTAAATTAGATGGACGAAAACACAAACCAAAAAAATCACAAGCTTTTGATTTGAAAATCCACTTTTACTTGAGAGGAGAGAAGTTGTATAAAGTACATGTAGTGAAAATATTGTTATAATACATGTGTGGGATGGATTGGGGAGGGAGGGGGGGGGGGGTAGGGGAGGGGGACCAGGCCAAATGAACTGAGTCGGTGAAGAAGACGATGATGAAGCTCGGGGGTTTTAGTTTGAAGAAAATAAACAGGATCTGGTGTCGAGACGAGAGACGGAAAAATCTCTGGGCTTAATGAAAGACAAGACAAGAAATGAGCGCCTTCCTCCTCTAATGTCAGATTATAGAGCATCTTCCCCCTCTAATGTCAGATTATAGAGCATATTCCTCCTCTAACGTCAGATTATAGAGCATCTTCCTCCTCTAATGTCAGATTATATAGCATCTTCCTCCTCTAACATCAGATTATAGAGCATCTTCCTCCTCTAACACCAGATTATATAGCATCTTCCTCCTCTAACACCAGATTATAGAGCATCTTCCTCCTCTCACATCAGATTATAGAGCATCCCCATCTTCTAACATCAGATTATAGAGCATCTTCCTCCTCTAACATCAGATTATAGAGCATCTTCCTCCTCTAATCCAGATTATAGAGCATCTCCCTCCTCTAACACCACATTATAGAGCATCTTCCTCCTCTAACATCAGATTATAGAGCATCTTCCTCCTCTAACATCAGATTATAGAGCATCTTCCTCCTCTAATCCAGATTATAGAGCATCTTCCTCCTCTAACGTCAGATTATAGAGCATTGTTTTCCTCTAACATCTATATGTATTTATTTATTTATCATTTATTAATTTTATTAGTATTAATTTTGTAATTTCAGTATCAAAACATGTAAATGTTTACAATGAAGTTAATTTTCTCTTCATCAAACAGAATCATGAAAGTGAAAACTTGACAAAGTGAAGTGAGGAAGAAGAGTGGAGG
>NC_137662.1:24194475-24222267 GCF_963422515.1 Blennius ocellaris | reverse complement strand
TTATTACAATAAAAGATTTTAATTTTTTTTTTAAAGACACTGATGTTTTAAACAGTGTAATTTGATCTCGTCTGCGAGGGACCTTTTGTTTTTCCTCCTCCGGAGTGACAACGCATTAACAGTCACTGATCCGTGTCCCACAACCGGGGAAGAAAACTCAAGATCACAGGTTAAATCAAATAAATCCAGCAACCGAGGCTCCAAAAGTCGGATTTTCCCTCCAAATGAGGTTTTTTTTCCCGGCTCTCAGCCAGAACCAGCGCTCCCGTCGCTGGTTTTGATCCGTGTTGAGGATAGTTGTTTTTTTGGGGGTTTTTTTTAAAGCACTTTGTGCCAATCTGGCAACCTCACATTTTTGGCGGTGTAACATCAAGTTTTATTGCAGACCCTGAGAATCCTTGACAGGGACCCTGGTAAGAGTGCGTGATGAATGGGACCTGGCGGCCGCCGGCTGGCCGCCGCCAAGCCGAGCGCCTCTGAACATTTCCTCTGTCATCAGGGCTTCCTAATCACAAAGCTTTCACCTTCATCCCGCAGCCTCATCAGCGTTTAGCTCAGCCTCGCGTGAAGAGTGTGTGTGTGTGTGTGTGTGTGTGTGTGTGTGTGTGTGTGTGTGTGTGTGTGTGTGTGTGTGCATCACTTCCTGACCACAGTGCTTTCCTTACATGTGGCCTTGCCAGCGATCGATCGGCGCCTCCTTTGTCTGCAGCGTTAACAGACTGTGAGCCGATGTGAAGCGACTCGTGCACCTGGCTGTGTATCCATTACCTGTTCACGCTAAAGGAGACCGCCAAGGTGAAGGAGCCTAGCGCAGGCCCACGTCCCCGATAGATAACAATCTTGGGGGGGGGGGGGGGGGGGGCCTGATGGGTACATGAAGTTGGCCAGAGATCCGTATCAAGGATCATGAAATAACGCAAGCGTGGACTGTACCGACGGTTTAGCCTCACAAGGTGTTCTCCATCAGATGGGGGGGGCGGGGGTGGGGGGGGGGGGGGGGGGGGGGCAGTGGGGGGGAACAGTCAGATAACTACTGTAATTTAAGAGCGCGTCTGAATATAAGCTGAAAAAAAAAATTTAATCAAGAAAGTTGGGAGTTACGTGATGCACCTGAACGCCCCATGTCCGGGCGCAAAAAAGCTCGTCAAACGGTAAGAATCCAGAAATTACGGTAAACTATGGAGCCAAGGTCTACAAAGCAGCGTTTCAATTTGTTGGGGGTGTTTTTCACGTCAGACAAGTTTCGCCTTTTTAAAATAAAAGTTTGTCTTTTTATCCCGACAAAAACTCTCCCGATGTGAGAAACACGCCTGACGCCCCAGGGGTACAGTCAGATAACTACTGTGATTTATGAGCGCGTCTGAATATAAGCTGAAAATGTTTTTTTTATCAAGAATGTTCGGAGTTACGTGATGCACCTGAACGCCCCATGTCCGGGCGCAAAAAAGCTCATCAAACGGTAAGAATCCATAAATTACGGTAAACTACGGAACCGAGGCCCTACAGGTCTACAAAGCAGCGTTTCAATTTTTTTTTTTTTTGGGGGGGGGGGGGCGGTTTTCAACGTCAGACAAGTTTCGCCTTTTAAACTAAAAGTCTTTTTATCCCGACAAAAACTCTCCCGATGTGAGAAACACGCCTGACGTCCCAGGGGTACAGTCAGATAACTACTGCAATTTATGAGCGCGTCTGAATATAAGCTGAAAAAAAAAAAGTCAAATCAAGAAAGCCCGGAGTTACGCGATGCACCTGAACGCCCCATGTCCGGGCGCAAAAACGCTCATTAAGTGGTAAGAATCCATAAATTACGGTAAACTACGGAACCCAGACCCTACAGTTCTACAAAGCAGCGTTTCAAAAAAATTTTTTGGGGGGGGGGCGGTTTTCAACGTCAGACAAGTTTCGCCTTTTAAACTAAAAGTCTTTTTTATCCCGACAAAAACTCTCCCGATGTGAGAAACACGCCTGACGTCCCAGGGGTACAGTCAGATAACTACTGCAATTTATGAGCGCGTCTGAATATAAGCTGAAAAAAAAAGTCAAATCAAGAAAGCCCGGAGTTACGTGATGCACCTGAACGCCCCATGTCCAGGCGCAAAAACGCTCATTAAGTGGTAAGAATCCATAAATTACGGTAAAACTACGGAACCGAGGCCCTACAGGTCTACAAAGCAGCGTTTTCAATTTTTTTTGGGGGGGGGGGCGGTTTTCAACGTCAGACAAGTTTCGTCTTTTAAACTTAAAGTCTTTTTATCCCGACAAAAACTCTCCCGATGTGAGAGACACGCCTGGACGTCCCAGGGGTGCAGTCAGATAACTACTGCAATTTATGGAGCGCGTCTGAATATAAGCTGAAAAAAAAAGTCAAATCAAGAAAGCCCGGAGTTACGTGATGCACCTGAACGCCCCATGTCCGGGCGCAAAAACGCTCATCAAGCGGTAAGAATCCATAAATTACGGTAAACTACGGAACCGAGGCCCTACAGGTCTACAAAGCAGCGTTTTCAATTTTTTTTTTTGGGGGGGGGGGGCGGTTTTCAACGTCAGACAAGTTTCGCCTTTTAAACTAAAAGTCTTTTTATCCCGACAAAAACTCTCCCGATGTGAGAAACACGCCTGACGTCCCAGGGTACAGTCAGATAACTACTGCAATCTATGAGCGCGTCTGAATATAAGCTGAAAAAAAAAGTCAAATCAAGAAAGGCCGGAGTTACGTGATGCACCTGAACGCCCCATGTCCGGGCGCAAAAACGCTCATTAAGTGGTAAGGATCCATAAATTACGGTAAACTATGGAACCGAGGCCCTACAGGTCTACAAAGTAGCGTTTCAAATTTTTTTTTTGGGGGGGGGGGGGCGGTTTTCAACGTCAGACAAGTTTCGCCTTTTAAACTTAAAGTCTTTTTATCCTGACAAAACTCTCCCGATGTGAGAAACACGCCTGACGCCCGAGGTAAACTCCCCGAACCGGAGGCGATAAAGCAGATAATTTAAAGAGCAATTTAGCGTTGGGGGAGGTGTGGGGGGGGGGGGGGGGGGGTGGTCAGTCAGATAACTACTGTAATTTATGAGCGTCTGAATATAAGCTGAAAAAAAAATTGAATCAAGAAAGTTTGGAGTTGCATGATGCACCTGAACGCCCCATGAGCGGGCGCAAAAAAGCTCATCAAACGGTAAGAAGCCATAAATTACGGTAAACTACGGAACCGAGGCCCTACAAGTCTACAAAGCAGTGTTTCAATTTTTTTTTTTGGGGGGGGTGGCGGTTTTCAACGTCAGACAAGTTTCGCCTTTTAAACTTAAAGTCTTTTTATCCTGACAAAAACTCTCCCGATGTGAGAAACACGCCTGACGGCCGAGCTAAACTCCCCGAACCGGAGGCGATAAAAGCAGGTAATTTAAAGAGCAATTTAGCTGGTTTGACGGTTGTTTCTTTGTTTTCTCGCTGAGCGGCGGTTACCGCTTCCTCCACTGACAGACGCACATTCCTCAACATCAAGTTCTGACATTTTAATACAGCGAAGAGGCGATGAAATAATAAAGACAAACAAAATAACGTGATTTTATAATCTTCGGGGGGGGAAGATATGCGGCGCCGTTGATAAGTGTAGCGGCCGACGGCGGCGGCGGGCGGCGTGTTTGCGGAGGCAGTGGGTGTCGGTTCAGGCCGTCCCTTCTGACATCTACTTACGTCAAAGTGTTTGCTGAGCCGCGGTTTATTATCCGGCGCTGCTCCGGCGTCTCCGCGCTGGAAGTGACATCCTGTTAGCGCCTGACTGACGCGTCCGTCTTCCACCTGCATTAACATTCAGCATTCATCTCCCGGTTTGGTTGTTTTATTTTTTGTTTTTTTTGGTACCAAAACGTTTTCACGACAGAATAAAGTGACCGTCGGAATGTCGAGTTCGTTCCGTGATTCTGCCCAGCGGAACAAGAGAAACACCCAGAATGCAACAGCGAGAGACGTTTACTGGACATTTCACTGCGTTTTGCACCAAAAGGTTTCATTAAAATTGGCGTTTTGACATGATTGGAGTAGTTTTCTGTAGTAATTGTGTGGTTTTACAAATCATATTGCTACATTCATCACGTATACTCAAAGAAAAACATATATATATATTATATATATATAAAAAAATAAATGGTTGTCATGGCAGTATTTTACCAGTCTGAACCACGTGTGTATAAAAAATCGAATTATAAAAATGTATTCAAATTAATACTTGATTTTATTTTAATTAATTTGATTACTAATTCCATAATTAGTTAATTAATTAATATTAAGAATGTATTATTAACTAACTATCATCACCAAAAAGGTTTCATTAAAATTGGCTTCATGATTGGAGTAACTTTCTGTAGGTAATTGTGTGGGTTTTACAACAATATTGACATATTCATCACGTATACTACATCATATATATATATACATATATATATACACAAAATAAAAGGTTGTCATGGCACTATTTTACCAAGTCGTGTGTACATAAAATCTAATTATCTTAATTAATTCAATTAATACTTGTTTTTAATTTAAAATTAATTTAATTACTAATTTGATCATTAATAAATGTTTATTTTTATATATTTATTATTAATTAATTAATTAATTATTATCACCAAAAGGTGTCATTAAAAATTGGCTTTATGGTTGTGTAATTTTCTGTAGTAATTGGTTTTACAAAACATATTACTCATCATGTATACGCAAAGAAAAACTGATATATATATAAACTATATATAACTATAAATAAATAAATAAAGGTTGTCATGGCACTATTTTACCAGTCTCAACCACACCTGTATATAAAATCTAATTACCTTAATTAATTCAATTAATTATTTTAACTACCAATTACATAATTAATTAAACAATTGAACGTACTTTTGCATTTATCTGTAAGTTGTATGTCTTTTGACATACGTGGAATGCTAAATCATTTTAAAAACAAACCAAGTGAAACAAAGTAAATCCCGATATTGTGAGTAAGTTTCTCACTGAGTTCCTCATGAAAGGTCGCCGGAGACACGATAACGTTCGAAATATTGCCCTTCTGTGGCCGTCTGTTGTTTATCAAATAACGAAGACGCCGCCTCCGAGACGCATCAAACGAATTAGGCAGAATGCAAACAGGACGTTCGTCGGCGGCACGGCTGAGCACCACCGCAGCCCGTCGGGTCATAATGCGAACACCACGCTCATGTTAACGGCGGGCGCAATGGGAGCCGGCGTGTTTTATTAACGCCGGCTCACTCGAGGACAACGCACTGGCGCCAGTGACACAAATATCCCCAGATAAGTGATTATACCATAACTTTTAATTTCCCCGGAGAGGTCATCACGGTGCTATCTGGATGTATGTCCATCAACCTCTTCCCCCCCTTCCTCCCTCTGAGCCGACGCCGTTGCTACACACTTTTCCTTCTCTCATCCCTCTTTCCCGTTCTATCTGTTCCATCCCTCCCTCTCTGCCATCCTGCCGTGCGGTCGCAGGTAGATAACGTGTTTTATTTTGACATTCCGGCTGGTTTAAAGAGGTCGCATTACGCAAAATTCTAAAAGTTCTCCAGCCTTCTGAGGAAATATCAACTGTAACCCGAGCTGGAATCACTGATAACATCCAATATTTTAAATATTTTAAAGTTCTCCATCAGTACGACTCATCCCATCATATTAGAAATACTATTCCGAATAAAGAATAAAAGTCTTCCCACAGCTATTCAATATTGTTTTAAATGAAGAGAAAACAACTACAACTTAAGAGGACTGTGTAGATTTGAAAAAGGTGTGAGAACCAACGTTAAATACAGATGTTTCTATTCTGGGAGGTTTATGGAACGTCTCAGTGACGACTTAAAACTGTGCAAATCACTGTTCTGCTTCAACAAAACAGTCAAAAGAAAAATAATTAATGTTATGATGAACAATAGTTTCTGTTGCTTCTTTTTGTTTGGTTGGATTTTGCTCATGTATTACTTCTGTTATGTTCCATATTCATTTTTTCTCTCGTATTACAACTGCTATGTTTATTATTATCATTATTATATTTTTTTCCAATCTTTCTCCAGTTGCTTTTTCAAAAATGTGATTCTATTTTTTGCATCCCTGGTGTCTGGGGTAACCGCACGGGTTTTTTAGGGCGAGGCTAAAATTAGCCTCGTCTTCAGCCTAATACACATTTCGGTTACAAGTAATATTGTGGAAACAGTGAAAAATCACAGGTGTGTGAACTTTTACCACGAACTGCACAAAAAATCCTCAACTGTACTTCTACTGAAACTGTAACCGAAATAAACCATTCATTCATTCATTCATTCATCCCCACACCTGGACCGACGCCCCAGAAGTGAAAAAAACTGTGTCCTCTCTCTCTCTCCCTCTTTTAAAAAGTGTGTTGCTCCAAGCAGCCAATCACAAATCAAACCCTATATAGTGTCATCGAGGGGTTCAGCCAATCACAATCAAGGTAGGCTCCTCCCCCTTTTTGACTCCTCCCACAACCGGTAAGCTCTGCTCTGGCACATGGCGGTACGAGAGGAAGCGCTTTCTCCATCTTCCCATAGATGGGCGTGTGTGTGTGGGCGGAGCCAGTCCAGCTCACACAAGACACAGCAGATTCTGAACGTAGCTCCGTGGATCCAATATTTTGAAATACTTTGAAAACAAGTATTTCTGGACCAGCGACGCCGTGTGGAAGAGTTGAAACGCTGGATAACGTGACGACTTTAACCATTTGGCGTTTTGTCAAACGATGCTAGCTCACAGCTAAACTGACGTTCTAAAATTCACGGACCTTTTAGAACCTGCGTCCGACACCGAATCGGCTTGTCAAGACTCCTCTTGGCTTCGATAGTCTCACGAGCAAGGCATCGCGGGTTGTCACACGAACAGATCACACAAAAACTCTGAATTTTATCGAGGTAGTTCGTCTTGATTTTAGTCAAAATGTCTCACTTGAGTGAAGCTAAATCCACCTGATAAGTAATAATTCAGCAATAGAAGGGACTTGTCTCTTTTTTTGGAGTTCTATTTTAGAAGAAACAAGGTTTATTTAATTTTTATACATTGTTCAAGCTCAGATGTAATTTGTACAAGTAGACAAGCTTCATTTTTTTTACATTTCTGGGCTATTCTAAGACACAAACCGTGAAAATACTGTCAAAATGAAGCGTCAAAAAAAGTTTTATCTGCTCATTTTCAGATCTCAATATTCTAATTATCACCCCTTCTAAAGAAATCTAACTAACTTGTCCTTTTGGCAGATTTTTTTCACACTCATTTACAAGATAAAAGTAGTTTTTTTTATCGCAATAACAAAAAGATCCACACAGGAACTATATCAAGCTTTTTTTGTGTGTGTTTTTATTAGCTGAGATTAGAAACTTCTTCTGCTCTTCACGTTAAAGATCCCAGCGCCCGAGGCGACGCAAAACGGACTTCATACAGGAAATAATTACTTTGCTCATCCGCAGATCGATCGAGCGGCGAACCCACGCAGACCTCACCGCCAATAAATATTTAAGGGTATGTTGGTTTAAAAAAAAAAAAATCTAATATTAACTTATTAATTTTGAATGCGTGTGGCTTCGGCGGGTCACGGGGGAGTTTTAGTCGGTCCTCCGTGACAATTTTTCAATCTAAAACAAATAATCAGTTCACAGCGAAGAACCTGGAGGATTTAAGTAAAGTACATTAACAGTAACTAAGAGGAAAAGGTCGTCAATTAATCTTTATATATTAATAAAATATCATTTGTAATGAGATTCTTTCTTTTTTTTTTTTTTGCCCCCCCCCCCCCCAATAAAAAAGATAAATGTGTGCTTTGGGAAAATTCCCCTGTATAAATAATGTAAAAAAAAAAAAAAAAAAGAGCTTGGTTTTTAAGAAATGGCCCCCAGCGCTCCAATTAACGTGTGAAGAGAACGAACAGCGAGCGTTTTCCTGTAGATTGTGAGGTCGTTGGTCTATCGCTTGTTTGTTTTCCCCCCAATTCTACTTTATTCATCTTAACGGCGTCTGTTTGAAGTTCCCTGCGACGAGCCGATGAGTTTGTTCTTTGTGGATCAAATGGACTTTGTGACTCACAAAGGAAAACAACCCAACTTTCCGTCAACAACAACTGGAGGACGAGTGGAGGTTGCCAGACGTGAGGGTGTTTCTCATTTCCTGCACAAGAGGCTGTGCGGGCGAACAAACACGACTTCAATGATATCTTCAGCTGAGTGTTTGGATTCGTAAGTTTGTTTGTTTTTTTTTTGTTTTTTTTTCCCCACCACTTGATATATTGAGGGTCTGGCAATGTCTCCTTTGAGGAAAACGAGGAAGTGTTGAGACATAAAAGATGGTGACTAAGACGTCTGGTGACGAAGCCAGATGGCTTGTTTGAATTCAAACAATGAGCGGACAAGAAAGACCAGGATTCTCATGATGCGTCGCGGAAACTCGCCGAAACATCAAAGACAATAAAAACCAAAGTGAATTATATGTTTTACGACAAGTGGCTTCAAAACGTTGTGAAAAACAATGTCCGAATTTTAGTCGATTATAGTCGTCTGCAGTTTATGTTTAAAGCTCAGAGAGAAGTTTTGACGTTAATGTAAAAAAAAAAAAAAAAATTCTTTAACAAAGCAGTGAGTAAAAACAAACAAGGGAAAGCTGCGATTCAGTAAACGAGTCCCGTTATGGAACAATCTGGACGAGGACAGAAGAGTGTAAATCAATATAACAACATAATATAATATTGGATTAAAAAAGGTAATTAAAACAAGGTTTTTATTGAAATACAAAGAAATGATGTGGGAGTTTGTTTGTTCTTTTTGATGCGGGCCGAGCAGACTTCGTAGTCGTTTTGTTTATTTGATTTTTCTTCTTTGCTTTTCATTATTATTTGTTTTATACTTTATTTCTAAAGTCACCATGTGTTTGTACATTTGCATGTACACATGGAAAAAAAAAAATCACATAACAACAGAAACACCTCATACACATGAAAAAAAAAACATTTTTTTGTTTGTTTTTCGCATTTTTTATGCATGTGTGTATGTGTTTGTTGTTATATGTTCTCCTTTTTTCATTTTATTAGATTTTTTTATTCATTTTTTGCATTTAATTTTCAATGGAGTTACAGGGGCTGAATATACAAGTTTTAATCTTCTTTGTGCTTCCCTTCCGTATCGCATTGAATCATTATTTTTCACTCGTATTATACTATATTACATCATCGTTGCCATTTATTTATTTATTTTGCAGTGAGCTAAATAATTAAACCAAAACAAAACAGCCACAATCAATCAAGTCGTTGTGCACAGATACAGATGAAGCCACTTTCATAACCGGCCAACTGCCTCCGTGTGTGTGTGTGTGTGTGTGTGTGTGTGTGTGTGTGTGTGTGTACATTAGCCTGTAGGGAAATCCCGGTGCACGATGTCACCAAACACATTTCGCCGCCTCTGATTGAGTCTCGTCGAGGAGAATTAGAACCACAGTGGTGTTTTAATGGGGAGTTTGACTGTAAAGGAGATCAAAGAGGCTGAAATGAAGCATTAAATGGAGCAGCTGGGATCCGTCGTCGCCGTCGTCGTACAAAGTGACGTGTGGCCGCGGCGTTCCAGCAGCAGCGGTCGACGCTCCGGTGGCAGATTAACTTCAAAGATCGGAGGCTTTTCAACCCAAACCGCTTCCTGCTTACGAGATTCTGCATTAGCAGCATTTCTCAAAAGAAACCCCAGAAAACCACATTTAAAACGCGCCGCCGTCGTATTTTTCTTTCCAGGCTCAGCGGCCTTCAGTCAGCGCTCGGTGTCGGTACTCGTACTTTGTACTGCGTGTAGAAAATACTACGTATAAAGGAAGTTGGACTTTTCTATTTTCTCTGTAAAAGCACATAGGAATGACTGAACTGTATTTAAAAAAAATAATTTGTTTAATAATAAAAGTTATTTTCAATGGGGGGAAAAAAAAGGAACAAAAATAACTAAGTTTAAAAAAAAAAAACATGTTTTCTTCAGCTTCATGTTGAATTTTTATGGCAGATAAAAATACGGCAATCTGTTCCACCGTTAGCATGTACCAACGCTAGCGTGTCATTTCAAAATGGAAAAAAAAACGTCGCCTCGAAGGCGAAGCGGCAACGTCGCAAAGTCTCAAAGTCTAAAAGTCCCAAAGTTAAAGTGCAAAGCGAAACAAACGGCTGCTTCACACGTTTCCAAATGAGACACGAGTCCTTTCCAATTCATCCAATCTTCATTTTCCGAAATAAAAAAAAAAAAAAAAAAACCCAGTTTTCTTTAAATGGACTCATAAAAAAGTCAACTGGCAGCTTCCGCTTGGCGAAACGAGTGCGAGACGACGAGAAAGACGGTTTTTATTGTCGTCTTTGCGTCTCGTCGTCCCTCAAGGTGAAGGGGAAGATTATAAAGGCGGCGATGAACGAGTCACGCAGGAGTGAAGGTAAATAGTTTTTTAAGGGATTATGTAAAGAAAACATGGTGGAAAAGCCGTGGCGAGAGCACAGAACAAGTATCACTGCATTAGAAATAAATAACACGAGCAACAAGCGTTCAAATTCATCACCTGAGTTCAATAAATGTATAGAGAATATATATAAAAAATACATTATAGCCAGCAAACTGAGCAGGAAGACGACATTAAAACACAATATAAATATAACCTGCAGTGAAATTAGTAATGTTTTCATTCACGTCAGTAAAAACGAATAAAATTCATCAGCTGGATTCCTAAAATGTACAGAATATGAAACGACAATTTAAAAAGATAGAGGATGTTTGTTTTTTTCGGGGGGGGGGGGGGCAGGAAGTCCTGGTTGTTCTTTCAGAGTAAAGTTCGATGAACCGTTTCAGTGGCGGTGGAGCAGAATTATTAACACGAGACACGTTGTGCAATAACGACGCCATATTTAGTAATTCATACATTTTTAACTCATTATGTAATAACGACACATTTTGTAACGAAATTCTTGAACATTTTCTAATAAATTATTACATATTTCAACGGTTCGTACAAAATGTGGGTGTTCTAGATTTTTTTTTTTTAAGAAAATGTAATCATTTGGTTTCTTTTTTTTTAATACATTTTGCCATCTATGTTCGTCCTGCTATGTTTAATAATTTTTGATCACGTCCTGCCAACAGAGCAACAGCAGAACGCAGAGTTCTAAAATCAGGTGGAACTTTTGAGATGATCGGCAAAGTTCAATAGAATAGAATAGAATAGAATAGAATAGTCCCTTATTGTCACTCTGTAGCAATGCTAACTGTCGTGGCAGCAACCTGAATGACGTTAAATGACGTAATTAAAAAAACAACAAAAAAAACCCACACAATAGTAGAAAATATAATACAGCAGAGGTAAAATATAAATATTAAAATATTAAGTCTGGGAGGAGCAAACAAAAGTATTTCCAAAGTCGTGCAGACGGGAGTGTCGCGGCGGTGCCAGTTGAAAAAAAGTTCAATAATTTTATTACAAAATTCGGCAATTAAAAAAAAAAATATATATATATATATTTTTGAAAATGATGCATTATTACATAATGAGTGGAACATTTATTACACGATGCGGCGCTACAGTTCCTAAGCGACGTACCGACTGTAGCATTTTTATTTCATCTTAAATCGTATATTGTTTACATCACTTGTATTTTTGCTGAGTTGAATGAAAAGGTTTATTTCTATTGCTTGAGTTTATTGCTGGTATAATTTTTTACTATAGTATGTTTATTGTACTCTTATTCTACACTTTGCCCCCCCCCCATCATAGTTTAATTTCCTTGTATTTCATCTTACTGTATATTTTGCTCCCCTTAGAACTTGTTATACTTTATTATAGTTTGTGATTTTTATCTTATTTTTATTTTAGTCCCATTTTATTTGATTTATTATTACTTTCTACTGTAAATACTTTTAGCCCTTAGAGTTCTTGATAGTCATTGTATATAAGATTCCTCTACTCTTATCTCACTGTTTGCACATTTCTTGTCTTTCCTACTCACGAGTCCTTAAGAGCTGAATGTAACAAGTACATTTCTCCTTTGTGAGATCAATAAAGGCTTATCTTATCTTATCTTATTATAGTTTTTATATATATATTTCCTTTTATCTTTAAATGTATGTGGCGTCCAGCTGCGGGCAGCAAAGTTCAGAACTCCATTTCGCCGGGAAACACGTTTCTTTCCTGCCAAAGACAATAAACTCTTTGACTCTTTGACTATCGGATGTTTTTATTTTGAAGGAATCTTCCCGCCGCCGGCGAAGACGTTTTCTGGTCAGAGTGCAGCAGAGGGTTCGGCGGTTGCGACTTCCCCGACATTTCCCCGGTTCTCCGGCGCCGTCCGGACCATCTCCGGGTCGGTGGTTCGCGGTTGGACTTCGCCATCAACCGGCCGACCGGCGCTGACTGAAAGCCGGTTGAGTCGACCGGCCGCCTCTGCACTATTGAAGAATCCCTCTCGTTGGACTTCACGCCCTGCAAATTGGATTCCTCCAGACCTCCTCGTCCCCGAACAATATCCAGCAAAATCTCCGCGCCGGTCCGACTCCGTCTCTGGAGGACATTGTCTCTCGTCTCTTTGGCGTCGTTATCCAGCCTCATTGCTTCTCGTCAGACGCTACTCGTGTTTGTTTGCCTGGTTAGCGCCGCGCTTATGAGCTCCAGTTATTTAATCATCTTTATGCCTTCGACACGTCGAGCGGCGGCGGCGGCGGCGGCTTCTTCTCCCGTCGATACGCCTCGGTGGTTTTCGTCAAGCCGACATCAGCGCTGGTTTGATTTGTCGTTACTTGCTAATGGCGGCTGGGGGGGGCGTTTGGATCGATCCGGCCGGTCGGAAGGACGTCCGCATGAAGAAATGTGGCCGGACATTTTGCCGTGGCATTAAAAAAAAGATGTCTGATATTATTAAAAGCGCTTGGGGAAAAAAAAAGTTGAAATACTGAAAACATCCAGTTCTTAATTCCGTGGCTGCATCAGTCAAAAGAATTTATCTTTAGCCAGAAACTGTTAATGTCAAAACCAAAATATGGGTTTTGGGGCCAGAATCTTATGAGAAATATCAATATTTATGTGGTATTTATTTATTTTTTAGATATTTGTGCTTTTAATCAAAGTTGAAATGACGCAACAGGATTTATGTTCTATTATCTGTGAAATAAAATACCTTCAAACCCTTTCTCTCGGGAAACGAAGTTGGAATCACCTTCAGAAAAATGAAATAAATCAAGCGTTTAATCAAAACCGTGTGCAAATAATAATATTGTTGATTTATATAATAAAATGTTGTATTATTTTTATTATAAGAGGTGTTCATGTGACATTTTCAGTACTTTCTTGCAACAAAACTTTGGAGTTGTTGACATTAGTTGATATATATATATATATATATATATATATGAAGTCGTCAGCAGGGACACTAGAGGTTGAAAATGACCGCTAATGCGATTCATCTGAATGCTGCAGTGGGAGAGACAGCGGCCGTATGTTAAAATCCAGGACCTGAAAGGTTTCTTCCCCTCCTCTTATATCGATTTAAGCGTTTGCGCTTTGGGTAAACACGATACATCACGGCAAAATGTAAGAGACTGCAATATCAACTTTTGTCTCGTGCCATTTTTCAAACCCAGATTGTTGTTTCTTCTGCACCTTAACCAGTTAATAGTGAGAGATGTGTTTGTCTGACTCACATATTTTTATCCATTATGAAAAAAAAAAGTCTTAAGAACAAGGTACATTTTGTAAAATAACTTGTGGTGTCGGGAGGCGCTGCAGGACTGCGCTCCAACTTTGCCTCCGATAAGCTCTTTCTGGTGGACCGATACCGGGAATCGCCTTGAAATGATTGAAATTTCATAAATATGAATAAATAAAAATAATTGCAACAGAGCGGGTGAAAGAAAAAACATTCCAAGTGATTGTATTTGGTCAAAATATATGTAAAACAAGTAAAAAAGGGAACACAATTCAATTAAATCAAGCAAAAATAAAAAAAATTCTGAGTATCAGTGAAGCTCGGTAAATTATATTAATACACAATAAATCCTGTTTAGACCCACAAAATGCCACAATTCATTAAAATAAATATGTTTTCAAACTAAAAAATCCAAACAATCGTTGCCAAGAAAATATTTTACCACCAAGTCCAAAATACATTTTGTGAAAATCATTTACCTCAAAAGATTTGAGTTGATTCACACTGTTGAATACCTACAATTGTTTTTATACATTATTTTGATATAAAACACATGAAAAAAAGTGAAGTGAAAAAAGTTTTCACAACAACGCTGCTCGGAGCCACTGAAAACCACTCATTGGCGACATTCCCACCCCGTTTCCATGGAAACCGAGGAAACTTTTTTTCTGAAAGCTTGATTGTGGTTCTGGTCATGGTGGCTGCGGTAACTGGTCGTTCTGCACATGCTCAGTAGACGGTCAATAAACACAATGTTCCCTCCAGAGTTCACACCCTCCTGGGACTTGGTGCTTTTACTTTGACAGTCACCGTAATATAAAAAAAAAAAATGTAATGCCGTCAATGCCTTTCAGAATAAAATCCCTCCTTACACTCAGACTCAGGTTTCCATCGTTTATATTTTGCGATACCCGTTTTTTTTTTTTTTTTTGACATCTCATCGTCATGGAAACGCATCAAGATTCCCGTCTGAACGATTGACGGTCAGTTTCACAACACTTCAGACTTGTTCCTTCAGTGAAAGTGACTTTTTGTTTTCGGGCCGAATCCATCAAACGTTGCCGTCGTCTTGCGGCGGCGAGAACATAAACACAGTTTGACGGCGACAGACTCAAGTTGGCTTGTAAACGCATCGACTTTGCTGTGATCGATTTGGGAAACTGCAGTTTTTGAACCGCTGGTCTTGTTTTGGTGTTCTGGTTTATTCTCTATACAGGAAGATTCTTTCCGTGTTCACGGCGTCTCGTCCTCCGCTGCGTGCGTGTCGCGTCATTTACCAAAACACCAACCAACAGTGCCAACTAGTGGCCAGATACGCTGACGACACGGGTTTTTCCGTGACGTCATCCTTAAAGGTATAGTAGAGGATTTTCTTCTTCCGGGTGGATCATCAAAATAACTGGTCCTCCCAATTGTCAATCATTCTGGTGATGTATGACGTAAGCCCGTCGTACGTGCTCGTCCCTGCGCGCAGCTCACTCCACACGGTTCTCATCATGCCGGTGGCCGACCCGACGCATTATTCTCGGACATTTTTACACAGTTTCACCCCCTCTGGTGCAAATCTTCTTGTAAAGTGAGTTTATGTGAGCGATGCCGACTTGTGACTTGTAAACAGAGCGTGCAGGAGGAGAACTGGGCTCGTGCACGTCTCTCGCACGCGTTTTAGTAGGCGTTCCGTCTCGGGAGCAGGTAGAGCGTTGCGCGTGCGCATTTTTTTTTCCCAAAAGGTGGAGAGGGCGGTTCTTTCCTAAAATTCGGGAAAATCCTCCTGTATACCTTTAACTTGACGTCGTTTTAAAATTCCAGCGGCAGAATCTTCCGCCGGCACTTCGTTCCTTCAACGCCTCCTGCATATGTATGTGAGCACATCGGGGAGCCGCTTCCTCTCTCGCCAAAGACTTATTTATTTATTTATTTTCTTCCCTTTCAGGGCTGCGAGCAGCGAGACGCATTGTTCGGTGATTTCCCCCAAGACGTGGGGAGAAGGCAAACTCCTCCGCGTCGTTGTGCCGCCTTCTGCGTCGTCACAGGTCACCGTCAATTAGGAGAAAGGGGACGCCGTCTTCAAGTCCATCTTATTTCGCGGCTCGTTCGACGGCTGAAAGTTCCCGTTTATCGGAATCGTATTAACGAGTATTAACGTAGCCCCCCCCCCCTCCCCCCCGCCGCCACAGTCTCTCCTGTGTGCCGTGAGCCGTGCGTTCTTAATAGACGTGCCCCGTAAATGAGAGAATTAATAATTGACAACCCGCATGGAGAAGCTTTAATGAGCGTCGGGGTCTGAGCCGCTCCGGCTCCCCGGGGGGGGGAAAATAAACAATCTATTTATTAGAATAAAACGGGACATGATGAAGGTTGTTCTGCTCGGTCGGGTCCCCCCCTTTTTTTTTTTTCCCTTTCCCCCGATTTTTTCTAATTGTGGGAGCGCGGCGAGCGTGACGCAACAGCCTGGGCGGCACACAAGCGATCTATCAACATATGCAATTAACTGGAGAGGACGCTATAATCTTCCATTACATAGATAGATAGATCCATCCAGGAGCCGCGCGCCGCTTACAGCTGAGGCCCGCACGTCAACGATAAAGCTATTTTCGAGATAAAGTGTGTGTGTGTGTGTGTGTGTGTGTGTGATTTGGGTTGCCCGGGGTGGAAAGGAACCGACTGGGTGTGCTATTGATCACCGACAGGTAATCACCGGCCCTGATCCTTAATTACGCGTATGGATCGGCCGAGGACACGCGAGCAGCTGCGTCCGTTCGGCCGCCGCTCCAGCCGACAAGGTCGGCGCAATGACGGCGGCGGCGCGAGGACGTCGATACGGGAGGGGGAGGGGGGAGGGGCGGGGCTGAGAGGCGGCGAAGGCGAACGGGCAAATCGGGGGTTAAAAACCCGGCGTTTCTGATCCACTGAGCCGGCCGGGAGCTCGGCTCATTGAACACCCAAGATACCCGGCGGGGAAAGGATAGCTCGGGAGAATAAAGTTGACTCGCCGCCATTGATTTAAAAAAATATTTTTCTATTTCTTTTTTTTTTTATACTCAATTTTTATTGAACAGTTTTCCACCTAACAGTTACAGCAAAGTTGTCAGCATATAAACATTGATCAACATTAACCCTTGGATGCACAACCTACCAATACCTACACTCTTCCACAAGTGGGGTAAAAAATGACCCCAATTCAAATCAATGCGTTTTGGCAATGGGTTGTTTTCGTCAAAATCTTTAAAATAAAGAGTTCTAGTATCTTCATATTCCAGGTATTCCTCATGAAACATGTTTGTGACATGAGGCCATTTGCATTTTTATTTGTTTTTTCATACATTTTAAGAAACTGCAGTTTTTGTATCACTACCCCACTCTAAATACAACACTGTTGGATAGCAACAAAGTAGGCTAATATGATCACTAATTTGATCACACATCATAATCTGTCCATGGAAGTTCATAAATGGAGAGAATACTTACATGTATGTTGCTGGGTAAAATTACCTCTCGGGTGGTGAGACTGCTGACATCAGATGTGTAAGTGGGACTGTTAGAGTTGCTAAGAATTAAGTTTCATAGAAGATTCCATAGGAACTGCTTGGGGTCATTTTTGACCCCACTTGTGCAAGAGTGGGGTAGTGATACAAAAACTGCAGTTTCTTAAAATTTATGAAAAAATAAATAAAAATGCAAATGGCCTCATGTCAAAAACATGTTTTATGAGGATTACCTGGAATATGAAGATATTACAACTTTTCATTTTAAAGATGTTGAAGAAAAACAACCCCTGGGGTCATTTTTGACCCCACCAGTGCATCTAAGGGTTAAGCAGCATCCATGTAACAATAATCTTGTATCAGTTGTAATGAGCCGCTATGGAGAGTAAACGGTTAATGAGGTGCCAGAATACATCACTTATCTATACATGATGGCAGTTATTTGTTGGGATACACTGTCCATTTTGGCCATTTTGGCCATTTTGAAGAGTAAATATCCGTCTGCAATCTTAAAACAAAAGTCAACCTTTCCATCTCGTGTCTGTCCTCCATGATTTCAAGCCAGTTGTCCACTGTGGGGGGGTCGACTTGTAAACATTTGTGAGTGATGGCTTTTTTCGCTGCCGCAGCAAAAATTTTCAACAGATATCTATAAGTTCCCGTACTTGTTTCTGGTATATCACCTCAATAGAGTGTCATACAAGTGAATGGGATCTGTAGACTGAGAATTTCTTGTATGATTTTCCAAATATTTTCCCCCAATATGTTTTAATTTTAGGACAGTTCCAAAAAATATGATAGTGGTGTGCCTCGGAACCACCACAGGACCTCCAACATACATGGGGAGATGTTTTTTGATAAGATTTCAGTTTTTGGAGTAATGAAAAAAACGGACCAGGTTTTTCCAGCAAAGTTCTCGCCAGTCCGCATTTTTCTATTTTTCTATTTCTTGGGATCTTTTACCAAAAGACACGTGTGATAATGAGACGTTTTCTTTCACTGTTTAATACCGAAGTGTTGAACCAACAATTGCTCGGGAACGAGTGCAAGTTGAGGTCACGGGATGCAAAAAAAAAAGACATTTGTGGCTATCCATTAGCCGCAAGCTAACTAGCCTAGCCACCAGGGGCTAAAGCGGCTCAGTGAGCCGTGTTTCTTCTTTACTTCATGTGTTCAGTGTTTGTTTTTTGGGCGACAGCGCCCCCAAACTAGCAGCTGGTGGAATTGCGTGACGTTTTCCAGGCCATTTGGACCCCCCCCCCCCCGCCACCTCCACTCAATGTAAAGAACCATACATGTAAATGTTCCCCACCACTTAAAACGTCGCTCTGAAATAGGAGCATTAGTCAACTTAAAGGCAAAATGGCCCCTGAAAGTCGAATCAATGGCGAGCTAATGGCGGTGGGCGGTGGAGGGTGGGCGGTGCGGCGCTGCTGCTCCAGCACCGTCAGATAAGCTCCACACTGTGATTGAACAATTGGCTATAAGTGGTATAAGTTAATTAAAAACATACAATCAAGACAAGGAGAAAATGGATAAACGAGGGCTTTGAGGCGGCGCTCTTCAATCCTGGATTTCAGCTCGGTATCACCCCCCCCCCCCCCCCCCCCCCCATTCACCCGGTGGTCATTACCATCACCCCCACCCCCCTCCACCCACACAGAAACTACTCCAGCGCCTCTGAGAGGGATACTAAAGACAACTTTATGAGAATATCGCAGGATGAAATGACTCTCGGCTGCAATCAAGGAGCGCCAACAATCAGCTGAAGTGTCTCGTCATGGGAAAAAAGAAAAAATTGAAGTTCAAGAACAAACGGGTCTCAGACATGATGTTTTAGCAGATGCAGTGTTTTTAAGATGCTTAAAAATTATTATTATTTCTTCATTGGCAGTTTTGTTTGAAGCTGTTTTTATAAAACTCATTGTAAATAATACATTTTAAAACTTTTATTGTGAAACCGAAGAGGATTTTTGAAAGATGTCGGAATCTGTTGGTAAAATGCGTGTTAATGTGACGTGTTAAGGTGTGTGAATGTGTGTTAATGTGATGTGTTAATGTGTGTTAATGTGATGTGTTAAGGTGTGTGAATGTGTGTTAATGTGATGTGTTAATGTGTGTGAATGTGTGTTAAAGTGATGTGTTAATGTGTGTAAATGTGATATGTTAATGTGTTTGAAAGTGTGTTAATGTGTGTGAATGTGATATGTTAATGTGATGTTAATGTGTGTTAATGTGATGTGTTAAGGTGTGTGAATGTGACGTGTTAGTGTGCATGAATGTGTGTGAATGTGATGTGTTAATGTGATGTGTGAATGTGTGTTAATGTAATGTGTGAATGTGATGTGTTAATGTGTGTGAATGTGTTTTAATGTGATGTGTAAATGTGTGTGAATGTGACGTGTGAGTGTGTGTGACTGTGTGTGAATGTTAATGTGATGAATGTGATGTGTGAATCGGATGTGTTAATGTTTGTGAACATGTGTTAATGTGTTTGAATGTGTGTTCATGTAATATGTTAATGTGAAGAATGTGATGTGTGAATGTGATGACGTGTTAATGTGATGATTGTGATGTGTGAATGTTTGTGAAAGTGTGTGAATGTGACGTATTAATGTGATGAATGTGATGTGTGAATGTGATGTGTGAATGTGATGTTAATGTTTGTGAAAGTGTGTTAATGTGTGTAAGTGTGTGAATGTGTGTTAAAGTGTGTGTTACAGTGTGTGAATGCATGTCAAAGTGTGTGAATGTGTGTTAAAGTGTGTGACCGTGAGCAGCTTGTATATCAGCGGCCATGTGTGAACGTGACCGTCGACATCCAAGCCTACGAAAAAGCTCCCCGCCCCTTGAGCCTCCAGAGGTTTTTAACAGACATCCTCCTGAATTCTAATTCAGATTTACACCCCGTTAGAGTGGAGAGCAACATGATTTACACCCCGTTAGAGTGGAGAGCAACATGATTTACACCCCGTTAGAGTGGAGAGCAACATGATTTACACCCCGTCAGAGTGGAGAGCAACATGATTTACACCCCGTCAGAGTGGAGAGCAACATGATTTACACCCCGTCAGAGTGGAGAGCAACATGATTTACACCCCGTCAGAGTGGAGAGCAACATGATTTACACCCCGTTAGAGTGGAGAGCAACATGATTTACACCCCGTTAGAGTGGAGAGCAACATGATTTACACCCCGTCAGAGTGGAGAGCAACATGATTTACACCCCGTCAGAGTGGAGAGCAACATGATTTACACCCCGTCAGAGTGGAGAGCAACATGATTTACACCCCGTCAGAGTGGAGAGCAACATGATTTACACCCCGTCAGAGTGGAGAGCAACATGATTTACACCCCGTCAGAGTGGAGAGCAACATGATTTACACCCCGTCAGAGTGGAGAGCAACATGATTTACACCCCGTCAGAGTGGAGAGCAACATGATTTACACCCCGTCAGAGTGGAGAGCAACATGATTTACACCCCGTCAGAGTGGAGAGCAACATGATTTACACCCCGTCAGAGTGGAGAGCAACATGATTTACACCCAGTTAGAGTGGAGAGCAACATGATTTACACCCCGTCAGAGTGGAGAGCAACATGATTTACACCCCGTCAGAGTGGAGAGCAACATGATTTACACCCCGTCAGAGTGGAGAGCAACATGATTTACACCCCGTCAGAGTGGAGAGCAACATGATTTACACCCCGTTAGAGTGGAGAGCAACATGATTTACACCCCGTCAGAGTGGAGAGCAACATGATTTACACCCCGTCAGAGTGGAGAGCAACATGATTTACACCCCGTCAGAGTGGAGAGCAACATGATTTACACCCCGTCAGAGTGGAGAGCAACATGATTTACACCCCGTCAGAGTGGAGAGCAACATGATTTACACCCCGTCAGAGTGGAGAGCAACCTGAGAGCCAGTTCCTCCCGGAACGATCTGGAAAAGCTGCTCTTCGCCTCTCGGCTCCTGTTTTTCCCCGACAGCCTCCTTGTTCCTCTTCCACCTCCTGCGGATTTGCACTCGTTCTTCCCTCTTGTTTCTCAGCGGCTCCGTTAATAATGCTGCATTGAAACACACTGTGATTTCCTCTCTCTCTCTCTCTCTCTCTCTCTGCGGTGTGACGACGTCCTTGTTGTTCTGATGTCTGTGTTTCCCCTCAGCTTTCCACTCTCAGCTTGTCAGAGCTTAACCAGCGTCTCCCTGTGAGCCCCAGTGTAATTACAACGGCAGCAGCGTCAGTCGGCTCAGCTATTTTGTCTGACAACAAAAACTGCTTTGCAGACAAAGACGTACTTGTTATGTTCAGATGGGGCCGGGTGTTGGCGGTGCGGCGGCGGTGTGGCGGCGGTGCGGCGGCGGTGCGGCGGCGGCGGCGGCGTACCGGATGTTACTCACTCATTTTTGTTGCGTCTGCTGTGAATCGGGCGTCACTGATTCAACCCAACGTTTTGTTTTAACCGCCTTTATCAGCCCAATAGCGCTTCGCCCCGTCGGTCTGATCATATTTTAAAATCCTTTGAAGTTGTCGGTACCCTTTGAAGTTATCGGTACCCTTTGACGTTATCGGTGTTAAAAAAAACCTCATGACTCGGGCTGCAACCAACGGTTAATTTAATAATCGATTAATCAAAGTTTTTTTTTTTTTTTTCTTTTTCGATTAATCTATGAAATGGTTAAAAAAAAAAACATTTCAAATTGTAGGACCAGTTGATATTGAACAAACCAAATATTTTATGTTATTAGAAAAATGCCATGATTATTTAAAAGCACATAACTGAATCAATAGAATAGAATAGAATAGAATAGAATAGAATAGAATAGAGCTTTATTCCTCCCCAGGGGGAAACACAAACTAACGGCTCAAGGTAAAAAGGTGCAAAAATTAAGAATTAAAATATGTAAACATATGTAAATATCTAAACAAGAGCAAAAAAGAGCACAAAAAAAAAGAATAAGGAAAAAAAAAAAAAACGAAACAATCCAGTAAGAAAAGAAATCGTAAACTGACAGAATTGATATACACGCAGTGTCGATAGGTAGAAACTGAGATGTACATGAGAAGAATGTCGGACATTTACAGTGAGTTGTTAAATATCCTAACAGCTGTTGGGATCAATGACTTCCGGTAGCGTTCTACAAGACAAATATACAAAGATGTATATAGTATATCTACATATATACACATGTCTATAAGATGTATACAAGAAAATGATTGAATAAGATTTAATGTACTTCAGGGACCACAGGTTCATTCTGACTGGTAAAATATTAATTAATTAAGAACGTATCAGAAATAGGAAAAAGGACGAGCGGACGATAAGTGAAGATAAAAGAGTAAGTGGGGATGAACGAGATGAAACGACAGGGGGAAGAAATAAAGTCGAGGGGGAATCATGGAGTTTGGCCAGAAGGCCTTCTGGGTAAGAGGATTTCATTAGCAATTGATCCGAATGTGCTGAAGCACGCGTGATAAAACGCCGGAGAAGACGACGACATTAATTTACATTTCAGACATTTTAGGACTTCGAACGGCTCCAGACAGCAAATTATTTATAAGCCGGATGCGCCCAAGCGAGTTTATTCTACCCCTCAACTCTCAAGACGAATGACATTTCGCGGAGTACTTAAAAACAATAACAGCAAAGATAAAGGGGAAAAAAAAACAAAAAAAAACTAAAGAAAACAAAGCAGAGTGGCGTCGCTGCGCTGATGTGAAACCTGTCGACTTGAAGTGTGAAAGAAATGAATAAATATAAGCCGCCGTCCCCGTCAGTGGCGTTCTGCCGGAACGAGATTAACAAGGATTTATCAATCTGACACCTGTGCGGCGTGGAGATGAAGTGTTTACACTCGTCTTCAGCCATCTGCTCACCGGCGCGTCGGAAAAGTGGCGAAGTACAAAGACGTGATCAGACGAGATCGGCTCCGATCAAATTAATGAGCTTTTATTCTGAAGATTTGGGATAATCTGACCTACATTAAAAAACAACAACAACAACAACAACAAAAAAACAATAATGCCATCGTGGTCTGGGTTGGTTCCTTCTGGAGAGACGCTCCGGTGCCACTTTTATAAAGGACGGGCTACATGCAGATACAGAGTACCGATACCAAGTGTCGATACCGAGTAACTGATATCGAGTAGCCGATACTGAGTGTCGATACCGAGTGCAGATACCAAGTAACCAATACAGAGTACCAATATTGAGTGCCGATACTAAGTAACCGATACCGAGTACCGATATCGAGTAGCCGATACCGAGTGCAGATACCAAGTAACCGATACCGAGTACCGATATCGAGTAGCCAATACTGAGTGCCGATACAAAGTGCAGATACCAAGTAACCAATACCGAGTAACTGATATCGAGTAGCTGACACTGAGTGTCAATACCGAGTGCAGATACCAAGTAACTGATACAGAGTACCGATATCGAGTAGCCAAAACTGAGTGCCGATACAAAGTGCAGATACCAAGTAACTGATACAGAGTACCGATATGGAGTAGCCAATACTGAGTGCTGATACCAAGTGCAGATACCAAGTAACCAATATGGAGTACCGATATGGAGTACCGATACGGAGTACCGATACGGAGTACCGATACGGAGTACCGATACAGAGTAACTGATACCAAGCACCGATATAGAGTAGCCGATACAGAGTAGCCGGTACGAGTACCGATATCAAGTACCAGGTAGTTATTACAGAGTACTCACTAAATGCGGTAAAGTCTAAGTTAAAGTTACTCTACGAGACAAAAAAAACTTTAACGTATACTTCCCAAAACAAGAACATCACAACTCATTCCCAAGCCGCAGTTTCCTCGATCGACCCCAAAGTCCATACGTTTTACACACAAAACTTGGACGTAACACAATTAAATATGTTTACGTCTGAGTGTAATGAGGAATTTTATTCTGAAAGGTAACGGCAACTTGGTGGAGATGTACAACAATAACTAAAACTGGCTACTAAATATTTAACTTTTCCCACGTGTAGTAGCAGTAGTAGTTTATCCGGTCAACCAATAAACAAGGCGACATAAAAAAATGCGACAACAAAGAAAAAGCAAACGGCGCGAGGCTGAAGGGTTTTGAGCTGCGTTTTCACACGTTGGTTACTGAGAGCTGGAGCGACGCCAGCAGCTTCTCCTCAAAGCTGCTGGGACGTCATCATCGGGTCATAACGCCCGGTCCCCCCCCCCCCCCCTCCCCCCGCCGCTCAGGTTCAGCTGCACTCGTCTAATGGGACCGGCGTTTTGTCTTGTTTTTGTTTGTTTGTTTGTTTCTTTTAACGGCGGGACAGCGAAGGGTCGCGGCGCAACGCTGCCGGGCTCCGCTCCGTTACGGTGGGAAATAATGACGGACATTGAGGTGAAAAAAAGGGTCTTGTTCAGGGTGTCAAGCAGCACAGAGGCTTTTTTTTTTCTTTATGAAAGCATGGTGGAATAAAATAAATAAATAAATAAATAAAAAATCCACCGTTTGAAATTCTGGTCGGTAGAAACGAGCCAGAAGTCGTCAGTGTGAAGAAAACAACCTGGTAATGAGCTGTCAATTAGACGGGCTAACAATGCTAACAAGATACGACATCCAGAGTGTGTGTGTGTGTGTGTGTGTGTGTGTGTGTGTGTGTGTGTGTGTGTGTGTGTGTGTGTGTGTGTGTGTGTGTGCAGTACATGTGACTTGTATGCACAGGATGTTTACGCGTTCAGCAGCCGTCTGTATTCGTCATCCTCAACTCGTGTTTGCGCTAATCCAGCCGTCGTCGGCGTCTCCATCGGCCGTCGGTTTCCATCTGTTTCTCTCCGCCTTCTAGCAAAACTCTTTTAATAAAAAAAATAAATAAAAAAAAGGAGAGTCTCGATAGAAAAGTGTAATCCCAGACATTTCACAGACACGGACTGGCGCCAGGCTTGATGTCGAACACGAGCAAACACGTCAAACTGGAAGCCTCCCACTGGGAAACATGGACAGTTTTGCTGGGATTCGCGGAAGTAGTGTCTGACGTTTGGGCCCCGTGAACATGGAAACAAAAAAAATTGTCCGATTATATGAAAAGTGGAGGTGGAACTTTTTGTAAAAGTCTTCGTCCGACTCCAGCTCCATTGAAGTTGGGAGAACACACAAGTTTTCTGAAACACTACATGTTCAAAAATGTTCAAATTACCGTAAATTCCTGAGTAGAAGGCCTCTTTACAATACGGGGTCGGTTTACTCCACAACGGCACTCAGAAATACTCAAAATCCAACATTTTGAAAACACTACAGCAACAATACCACTTTTCTGAAACACTGCTCGCAACCTTTTAAAAGAAAATATTTTAAAAGTAAAACTGTTCAAATTACCGTATATTCCTGAGTAGAAGGCCTCTTTACAAGACGATGTTTTCAAGTGGCCTTCGGGGTCCGTTTACTCCACAACAGCACTCAGAAATACTCAAAATGCAACATTTTGAAAACACTACGGCAACGATACCGCTTTTCTGAAACACTGCTCGCAACTTTTATTTTTTTATTTTGTTTTTTTATAGCTAAAACTTCAAATTACCGTATAATCCTGAGTAGAAGGCCTCTTTACAAGACGACATTTTGAAAACACTACGACAACGATACCGCTTTTCTGAAACACTGCTCGCAACTTTAATTTTTTTTATAGGTAAAACTGTTCAAATTACCGTATATTCTTGAGTAGAAGGCCCGGCTAACACGACGTTTTCAAATGAAAATACAAAACTTTTGTCGTGTTTGGGGCTCAGTTTACTCAGCAACAGACCTCAGAGACACTGAAAACGCAACATTTTGAAAACACTACAACCCCGTCTCCATGGAAACGTGGGGGGGGGATGGTGGGATACACAACTTTTCTGAAATGCCGCTACGGGTTATCTGCACCACGACTGTAGTAAATGGTTGTTCTGCCGTTTTAGCGGAAGCAAACGTCATTTTCAAAACATCGCTGTATAAAGCTGCGCGCGCGTGTGTGTGTGTGTGTGTGTGTGTGTGTGTGTGTGTGTGTGTGTGTGTGTGTGTGTGTGCACGCCAGATAACCTGTCCGCGGAGCTCCTGAGGTTAATGAGGCGCGACAGCATCAGGCTCCCAGATCCCTTTAATAAACCTCTTCAGCGCCGCCCCGCCTGCCGCATGCCAACGAGCTACTCAAACGTACGGCCGCGGCGGCCGTGGCGGCCGTGGCGTCCTGCGACGACACGGGAAACAAAGTGCGCGGAGACACGAGGTCCTCAAAAGAACCGCGAGTGGCTTGAAAAATCCAACTTTGATGAGTCGGCCGGCTGCCAGACGGGGACGGAAACTCACAGGACGGATTCAGACGGAGGACGGCGTGACATTAAAACGGGCGCCGCCGGATCAAAGGTCTGTCGTCGCTGCAGAGGAGGGGAAGCGGCGGCTGCTTGTGAGGCGGCGCTTCTCATCGAAAGTAATTAAAACGAGACAAAGTCGTGAGGAGCCATTGTGTGTGTTGATGCTTCTGGAGATTAACGGCGGCGGCGAGCGACAAACACTGTCAGCAGCTGAAAGGGAAATGATTTTTGCTTTTGCAGGGATCAGCCCACATGACCTTTGACCTTTGACCCCCCCCAACCATCACGCAGGGTAATGATGTCACAGCCTCAGAGGATAGGAAAGTGAAAATGGATCATTCAGCCATTCGGTTTGACATCGATCAGATAAAAACTGGACAAAATACTTTTTTGTGACCTCGACCTTGACCTTTGACCCAACGGCTCTCAAAAAATCCATCGATTAGTCCTTCGATGACGACAAATCATATCTGAAATTTTCATGCAACTCGGGTCAATAGTTTTAAATAAATAAACAAACAAATAAATAAATACAATTTAAAAATGTTTATTAAAGTATTTTTATACTTTACAAAAAAAGCAAACATTTAAAATAAAATAAAATAAATTAGAATAAAATAAAATAAAAATAAAACAAAGTAAATAAAAATAAAACAAAGTAAATAAAAATAAAATAAAGTAAATAAAAATAAAATAAAATAAATTAGAATAAAATAAATTGGAATAAAGTAAATTGGAATAAAGTAAAGTAAAGTAAAGTAAAGTAAAGTAAAGTAAAGTAAAGTAAAGTAAAGTAAAGTAAAGTAAAGTAAAGTAAAATAAAATAAAATAAAATAAAATAAAATAAAATAAATACACAGTCAACAACATAACCGTCGTTGGGGAAGGTACCAACAGTTCCAACTAGTGACCCGACGTGAAAACATCATCATTTTTGACGACAAGTTAAAAAAACAAAACTATGTGTTTTCACTAGAAGTGTAACGTCGACGGGGGGGGGGGGGGGATGGGGCGAAGAACTGAAAAGGGCAAAACACATCAGTCTGTGCGTCAGCGAATGAGAACTTTAAAAAGTTTCGTGTTTATTTACCCAGAACGTAGAAAACCTGCAGAAGATCCACCGGATGAAAATGTGTCTATTGATCAACATGAGCACATTGTTTGGCAACACAAACAGGATTACTTTCCCAATAAAAGGTTGATTACAAAGCAACAAACACACGGAAAGGTAAACGTAGCTGAAAATTAAACTAAATTAAAACAAGCG
>NC_137662.1:24126975-24189475 GCF_963422515.1 Blennius ocellaris | reverse complement strand
GAAACTTGACATTAAAAGAAAAGACGGGGGGGGGGAGGGGGGGAGTAGCCAGGGAACGGAAAACGGCTTTGAAATCTGCCCGGTAACAAAGATTCAACTAGACCTATGCTCGGTAGAGCAGCAGACCAACCCGGGTTGGCGGCGCTAGCACGTTAGCCTTTAGCGAACGTCGACGCTAACTTAGGTAGGCCAGTTAGCGGCATCGTCGCCGTGTGAAACGCTGAGCGGGGAGCGTCTCCATGGCAACAGACGCCGGTCTCCTCCGTGAGGAGCCTCTCTCATCCGCTTTGTGTGGGATATTTATACATAAACACAAACAGATGTAAACAACCTCCTCGGCCACCTTTGTTGGTTGGAAGTAATGAAGTACTTTCAAATTAACTGCTCAACACTTCTTTTTTTTTTTTTTTTTTTTAGGTACACCTGTTCAATGACTGTATTTTCCGGAGTATAAGGCCGAGGAATGTTGAACAGGAACGTTTTCCAGTCAAAACGGAAAACTGTTGTTGTGTTTCTGGTTCCGTTGACACGACAACCGTCCTCGGAGGAAATGAAAATTCAGGCCCCGGTCACCACGGCTGGAGTCGCTCGTGGTTCTGCACATGCTCAGTAGAGACGGTCAGAACAAAGTTTTCCTCCAGAGTGTCCCGACTCCCGGTCCATAGTCCCCTCGGGCTCGGTGCTTTTATTTTGACGGTCGCCGCAATAACAATCCAACTCGGCCGGATCTGGTCAAACTCCACAGTCGACCTGAGGACTGTTGGTGACCCGGGCCTTCGCCATCACAGTCCACCAACTCGCAGACGTCAAACCCTCTCAAGCTGGTTTCCATGACGATGAGTTCACCGGACTGACGAATCTGTAGCTGACGAATCGGCGCCAACTGGGAACGTTGAACAAGGCCCCAGAGTCTCCGAGGAGAATCTCTGGCAGCGTCTTCAAAGAGTGACGGCGGTTCTGAAGAGACGTACCCTACTTGTCCCAGGAGGGTCCGGATTCGTCCGTCTTCCATCCACGCCGGCCTTCGGGGGGGGGGGGTGTGTGATTGTAGAGTCACGTGTACGAAAACCTGCCCGAATCAACGCTCTGTTCCTTTTCGGTGCAGTGGAGACGGAGAAGACGAAGAGGGAGGTTCAGAGTTCCGGACAGAGACAGACACCTTGTTTTTAACGAGGACCCGACCAGTCAAATCGATTTCGACCCGAGTTGCAAAAAAAAAAAAACGGGGCGAAATGTCGCCTTTGTTAAAAGCCTGTGATGAAGATCTGCTGACGCGGCACCCCGCCGAGGTACAAAGTGTTTTGTGTTGCTTTAATGGGCAGAAAGAGGTACACTGAAAGCCCCTCGTCCATATTTAACAACCGGCACATTCCCTCTTGAGCGAGGGATTAAGATAAAAGGGGGGATGGGGGGGAGAGGGGGAGGGGGAGGGGGGGGGGGGGGGGGGCACACGGGTGACATCGTAAAAGATGTATACGGCTAAAGCGAGTGGTGTTATTCATAGCGCCGTCAGGCGGGACGACACCGGCTCCTCGTCCGCACCCGCATCACCGCCGCTTCCAAAAAAACCTTACTCCACTTACGTCAACGCGAGACTTTTAATCGGGAAGTAAAACGACGTCTGAGATTCACTCCAGCAGTCGGAAGCTGCAGAACGACGCAGGATTAATCTCGTTATGCAAACATATGCTGTGATTTTTTTGATTTTTTTCCCCCCCAGGTGATATTTGAACTGTCCAAACAACCAAAAACACAAAAAAAACAAAACTTCACAACTACCTGAAAGAGCGTCTGTACGCAGCCAAATCTGTTTTTATTTTCCTTTATGTCTCTCTCTTTCATGTCTCAGTGATTTTCCACCGTTTAAATATGGCAGTAAACAGCTTTGTGGGAATGCAGAGATGAAAACACAGCGATGAAGGGTTGTTTTTTGTTTTTTTTTGTCCATTTACTAACCCCCCCCCCGTCCCAGTTTGTTTCTCGCTCATTTGTATGAGGGACAAAAAGAATAACTTAAAAAAAAAAAAAAAAAAAAAAAAGCGTATAGGCGTCGTGAAAAGAACAACCAAAGCATTTGAGATTGTTTTGCTCTACGGTGACTCACTTCTGAAATGTCGGTGTTTTGTTCCTCCGTCATAGCGACTCTGATGTTCATACGTCCACCGGGGACTTATTAAAATCTCCGCCGTATATTTATCTGTTTGCGCGTCTGTGCGGATTTTGTGGAAATTAACAACACAGATCGATTCTACTGAATCTTGAAGGCGATTCATCAAACTGGTATTAAACTGGTGTTTAACAACACCTGAAAGTGAATCTACGGCTGACCAGCGTTGCCAAATATGGCCGGTGTCCCCCAATTAGGGAGCCAAACTCTCCTGCCTTTTAACTTTGTTTGTTTCATGTATTTATGATATGTTCTTTATCACACATATAGTAGTTTTACGGTTTTAACATGATTTCTACCTGGGGCTGAGATTCAAGCTGGTTTTTAATTGAGCTGTGTGGTTTTTTGGGATTTTTTTTGCGCCGTTTGAGCCGGAAGCAGCGAGTGAAAACTGGCAACCCTGGCGTTAAAGGCCTAGTGAAATGTAAAACACGACTTTGCAACAAACGATAGTTGGGGTTCTACTTGTAAGGTTCCTCCGACTCTGCTCCACCACTGTTGTCGCATAATAAAGCTATTTGAATTTTGAATCTCCAGCCGAGGAAGTCGGGGGGAATCCTTCTTCTTCGTGGGCCATTGTGGGCGGAGCCTATGTGTGATGTCACGAGTTGTGCAGATCTCCATCTGTTGTGTTTATATCGGCTTGTTTCCTCTTAAATATCCAAGTTTTTACAGTGTTTTGAAGTTATAGTCGGCGTTTTATGAGCCTTGATGAAAGATTGAGCCTGGAAGAGACCGAGAGAGGAGGAAAGGAGCACAGGCGGCTAGCGGCTATGGGCTAGCGGGAGTCGCTAGCTCGGGCGGCTAGTAGACGATCAAGTAATACCTGGACTCATCTTCGGTGATTCCGCAGTGGGAAAAGCTCTTGGACATGTTGGATCCAGGAAGCCGGTCGTTCTGCCAAAAGTCAGGAGCCTCAAAGCCTCAAAGGTGAAAAGTGGCGGCTGCTGAGGCGAGGAGACGAGGACGAATGGAGGATGAAGCGTCTTCTGCTTCCTCAAACATGTTCCAGACGGGGTCACCGATGGCAGAACCACCTTCTGTGTCTTCTTCATCAATCACTGGGTTTGAAATGACCATGATGATGAATTATGGTTAAATTCAGCCTCTTCGTGGTCAAAACTCTGAT
The DNA here is from genome assembly GCF_963422515.1 of Blennius ocellaris. NCBI lineage: Eukaryota > Metazoa > Chordata > Actinopteri > Blenniiformes > Blenniidae > Blennius > Blennius ocellaris. The sequence goes on along the minus strand of NC_137662.1, from coordinate 24,186,179 downwards.
CCTCCATAATGTAAACACAACTTGGGCGTGAGCACAACTCGTGATGTCACTCTGTTATTGTCAGAAGCTCCGCCCAGCAGAGGAAATAGCGCCGTTTATCGGCTATTTTGTGTTTTAACATTTTACCCTTCAGCCAGTTAGCAGGAAAAATGTCCCTAGAAGCGACACCAGAGTGTTTTGGAGGTCGAACTTTCATTTCACTAGGACTTTAATCGGCATGGCAACCGGTCCGTCAGCGGCGTCTTCTGGGCTCTGGGGGGGGGGGGGGGGTCCCGGGACCCGCCGGGTCTGATCACGTTCACACGGCAGTCGGACAGAAGTCGTGTTTAGAATGCAACGACAAGAATAACACAAATAAATAAATAAATAAATAAATAAAAATTCGAAATTAAGCATCGAGACCTGCAGAACGGAGCCGAAGAAATTCTCCCGAGACTCAGAACACGACTCAGAATCATCATTTACATGTTGAGATTTTTTTCCCCCCATTGCTTCTACAATCAGCTGAAACGTTAAAACGCTAAACGCAAAGCGCTGCAGTGGAGATAACAAATATACACACACACAAAAAAAAGAAGAAGAAGAAGAAGAAGCAGCCCTGAACACACGTTATCTCCCCGCCGCGGCCCGGGCCACGCTTCAAACCCAACGTCGGCGCCGTGCATCACATTTCACCGCATGAGATCCACACGTGGCTTCAAGAGAGACCCGGCGCCGTTTATTCACTTTGCTTTTCCACATGACAGGGAAATGTGTGCATTTCAATAAAACTCACTTCCAAGGGGAGAAAATTGAGGGTTTTTTTTTTTTTTTTGCTTCTCTCCCCTCCTCCCACTTCGGATCCCCCCGATGATGCAAGTATGAGAACATCTGAATGAGCCTCCGTCCCGGCTGTGAAACCTCATTTGCTCCGTTCGGGTTCGGGGCTGCAGGAATTTCCAGAATAATGTCACGCGAGGTGATGAGGAGTCGGATTTAATAGCCAAGAAGTCGGTGACCCAGAATCAGACGTGCAATAACGACTCGTTGTCGTTTAAAAAAATCAAAAATGGAAGAAAAAAAAAAAAAAGTATTAATCAGAGCCCAAATTCTAAGTGTTTAATTCTGCGGAGGCCCTCAAGGTTAGAAATTAATGTGTTTAAAAAATCCATTTGGTTCTTCACAGGACTTAGACTCAAATCCCCCCCCCCCAAAAAAAGTGGGACATTTTAATACGCAAAATTAAGCAATTTCAGTTCTGGGTCCCATCATGAATTCAAGTGTGGAATAGTGTGTGGCGGCACGGTGGGTTAGTGGCGAGCACTGGAGCCGCACAATAGAGCATGTTCCCCTCCAGCACTGGGGTTCTACTGGTTCTACTGGTGACCGGTGATGTCGGTAACACGTTAATTAGTAACGGGCCACAGGGACTGGTGGTGTTTTTAAAAGCAGGCTCGAAACCCACTTTTTTAAATTCTTTTAATTAGTTAATTATTTTACTTTATTTTCTTACTTTTTGTCAATATTTTAGCTTATTTTTTTTATTCATCAATTAATTTTAAAAGCTCCTATTTAATTTTTATTTAGTTGATTATTTTACTTTATTTTATTATTTTTTGTCAATATTTTAGATTATTTGTTTTTCATTTATCAATTAATTTTAAAAGCTCCTATTTATTTTTAATTAGTTGACTATTTTACTTTATTGTATAATTTTTTTTGTCAATATTTTAGCTTATTTTTTCATTTATCAATTCATTTTAAAAGCTCCTATTAATTTTTAATTACTTGATTATTTGACTTTATTTAATTATTTTTTGTCAATATTTTAGATTATTTGTTTTTCATTTATCAATAAATTTTAAAAGCTCCTATTTATTTTTAATTAGTTGACTATTTTACTTACTTTTTATTTTCGTATCTTTCTGATATAGCCAATGTTTTAGCTCAATTTGTTTTATTTTCAATTATTGATTCATGTTATTTACTTTACCCCAGCGTCAAAGCGGAGTCTGGTCTGCCTGTGGGGGGCGCCGTCCTGCCAAACCATCTTAACATTGCAAGGCGAACACAACCGCAGAGACGCTATGCTATTCTTGTAATTTCCTGGAGTAAAAAGATCAATTGGCAGGAAGCCCCGCCCCTTTTTTTCCAATCAACACTTCATTTGCCTCCGCGGAGAAATTAAAATGTTGCAAATAAGTAAATAGATACATAGAAGAAACAGACCACAGCTTCATTACGGGGTAAATAAATACCAGTAATAGTAAAAATCTGATCAGAAAACTGTGATAAAAATACAACAAATAATGAAGGTCAATATCTGTACGTATAAACATGTTTTTTTCAAGGTAACTGTGGTTAAAATCCTCTGGAACGTCTTGCAGTTCAGCGAAATGATCTCCTGACCCACACACAGAGAGGTACAAAGTACAAATAGACGTTTCCTTTCTTTTATTTTTTAATTTCCTGAAGAAAAGCTAAAGGTTAAAGCGGTTGGGTTCGCCGACAACAAAAATGTCACAGAAGGAAAAATCAATAGCGCGACCAAGACGACAAGGCGGACGCTCACTACCGCTCTGGAAAAGAAAAGGAGCCAGAGATTAAAGATATACAGGGTAATTCTATTAAAATTGAAAATTATTATTAAAAATGTAAGAAGAGTAATCTGTATTGCAATAACTTGGAAAAATGTTTCTTTAAATGTGCCAGCGATTCAACTATATGTTATCATGTAAACATTAACATTTCTCTTTGATGTTCTTTCAACTGAACCATTTTTTTCCTCCTCCTCTTGAACGCCTCTCCTCAAAGGGCTTCATTTTTATAGCCCAGTGACTTAATGGATCTGAATCACCTGTCATCGTAAGTTATACACACGAAAGTGGCTATTACCGTATAATTACGTGGCAAATGGGCGCTAACACAGGGTAATTAGTAGAAATTTTTTTAAAAAAGAGGAAAAAAAACATGAGATGAAAGGACCATAAAGTGGAGTTACGAAAGAGCAGCTCGTTCTGTCTTGCTTGAATCCTTCACGTGTCCCGCGAGCTTCACGTCTCCTGAGCGAAGCTCCAATAAAGCCGACTTCCTTCCACACGATTTAATATTTGGTCATTAAACATCTTGGCAAATGTGAAGGATTAGAACAGATTGCAACTGGAGAAAATGAGATATCAAAACCCGTGAAGCAGTCGGGGAATTTAAATCGTATTTTCTCTCTTTTCTTCTGTTCGGTAGGTTTCTACTCTTCGCCGTACCGTCGACATGTTTATTCTCTCTCTCTCTCTCTCTCTCTCTCTCTCTCTCTCTTTCTGTCTCTCTCTATCTCGTCTTCGTCAGGAATGTGATGTAGTGGTGGATGATGTGTCTTTTATCACTTTTCTGATGAAGACGGAAGAATCCAGTCGAAATATGTCAAAGTCCCGGAGCCAGAACCTCCTGAACCGGAGAGGAGAACAGAGAAACTAGAGCTACACTCGGTAGAGCGCAGACCTTCAATAACGCCACATTTCTTTGTGGAACTGATTTAACAATGCTAGCATGATAGCCGTTAGCTCATCAACGCAAACCGGTCTGTCAGGAAGCTACATCACTCATGGGATACTCTGGTCTAAGTCTTGTCCTGGTCTTGGGATACTCTGTTCTAGGTCTTGTCCTGGTCTTGGATACTCTGTTCTAAGTCTTGTCCTGGTCTTGGATACTCTGTTCTTCATCTTGTCCTGGTCTTGGATAGTCTGTTTTGGGTCTTGTCCTGGTCTTGGATACTCTGTTCTAAGTCTTGTCCTGGTCTTGGGACACTCTGGTCTAGGTCTTGTCCTGGTCTTGGATACTCTGTTCTGGGTCTTGTCCTGGTCTTGGGACACTCTGGGCTTGGTCTTGTCCTGGTCTTGGATACTCTGTTCTGGGTCTTGTCCTGGTCTTGGATAGTCTGTTTTGGGTCTTGTCCTGGTCTTGGATACTCTGTTCTAAGTCTTGTCCTGGTCTTGGGACACTCTGGGCTTGGTCTTGTCCTGGTCTTGGGACACTCTGGGCTTGGTCTTGTCCTGGTCTTGGGACACTCTGGGCTTGGTCTTGTCCTGGTCTTGGGACACTCTGGGCTTGGTCTTGTCCTGGTCTTGGATACTCTGTTCTGGGTCTTGTCCTGGTCTTGGATAGTCTGTTTTGGGTCTTGTCCTGGTCTTGGATACTCTGTTCTACATCTTGTCCTGGTCTTGGATACTCTGGTCTTGGTCTTGTCCTGGTCTTGGATACTCTGGGCTTGGTCTTGTCCTGGTCTTGGGACACTCTGGGCTTGGTCTTGTCCTGGTCTTGGGACACTCTGGGCTTGGTCTTGTCCTGGTCTTGGATACTCTGGTCTTGGTCTTGTCCTGGTCTTGGATAGTCTGTTTTGGGTCTTGTCCTGGTCTTGGATACTCTGGTCTTGGTCTTGTCCTGGTCTTGGGATACTCTGGTCTTGGTCTTGTCCAGGTCTTGGATACTCTGTTCTGGGTCTTGTCCTGGTCTTGGATACTCTGTTCTGGGTCTTGTCCTGGTCTTGGGATACTCTGGTCTTGGTCTTGTCCTGGTCTTGGATACTCTGGTCTTGGTCTTGTCCTGGTCTTGGGACACTCTGGTCTAGGTCTTGTCCTGGTCTTGGATACTCTGTTCTAGGTCTTGTTCTGGTCTTGGGATACTCTGTTCTAAGTCTTGTCCTGGTCTTGGGATGCTCTGTTCTACATCTTGTCCTGGTGTTGGGATGCTCTGGTCTTGGTCTTGTCCTGGTCTTGGATACTCTGGTCTTGGTCTTGTCCTGGTCTTGGATAGTCTGTTTTGGGTCTTGTCCTGGTCTTGGATAGTCTGTTTTGGGTCTTGTCCTGGTCTTGGATACTCTGGTCTTGGTCTTGTCCTGGTCTTGGATTGTCTGTTTTGGGTCTTGTCCTGGTCTTGGATACTCTGTTCTACATCTTGTCCTGGTCTTGGATACTCTGTTCTACATCTTGTCCTGGTCTTAGACACTCTGGTCTGGGTCTTGTCCTGGTCTTGGATACTCTGTTCTAAGTCTTGTCCTGGTCTTGGGACGCTCTGGTCTTGGTCTTGTCCTGGTCTTGGATACTCTGGTCTTGGTCTTGTCCTGGTCTTGGGACACTCTGGGTTTGGTCTTGTCCTGGTCTTGGATACTCTGGTCTTGGTCTTGTCCTGGTCTTGGATACTCTGGTCTTGGTCTTGTCCTGGTCTTGGACACTCTGTTTTAAGTCTTGTCCTGGTCTTGGACACTCTGGTCTTGGTCTTGACGGGTCTCAGGTCAGATGGTCTTGACCAACAGTGGTCATGGCCGTAATAACTGATGAACACTCTGCTGACCGTACAAGACTGGGAGGATGAAAGTAAGACCACATTTTATTGATCTACTTTTTATTTTTTCTAACTTTGCTGGAAATCAGTCAAACTGACTAAACTAACTAAAGTCGACGCTGCAGACAAAGAGGCAGCTCGTTATTTTCAACACCGTTTCAACCGGGCTCTGCACAAATATCGTGTAATTATTATATTTTAATTAAAATTAAATCTGCACACAAACAAGGGCGAAGCGTTTGGGCCAAACGAAGGCTGACAGCCCATAATATTCTGATTCACTGCGCTTGTGAAGTGTAAAGGTTTCCCTTGGCTCAGCGGGGAAAGTGAGACAATACACAGTGTCGATATCTTCACATTATTGAAGACTTTATTTCTTTTTATTTCTTCCATGTAGAGAATTTAAAAAAATAAAGTGGCTTTGCACAGACTTTGATTAACGACGCAATTAAGTCAGATTGAGTTCTTTCAAACTGTGCATCACCTGGATGCTGCAGACGAGTCTCAAAGGCAGCCGGGCTGAGAGATGTACGATATCCGTGTGTGTGTGTGTGTGTGTGTGTGTGTGTGTGTGTGTGTGTGTGTGTGTGTGTGTGTCAGATAAGGATCACTCATTATGTGGTGAGTTAGTTCTCTGCTGAGCCTCGTCACGATCCCCCAGCCACATGACAACAAGCTGCTCATCTGTATTCATAGGTGGTTAACAGCCGGCACACACACACACACACACACACACACACACACACACACACACACACACACACACACACTACTTCTCATATATACGTATACGCCTGATATGTTCGACGTTTGAGAAGGAACCATCATCAGGAAAAACAGAACTCTTGTTAAAACTGTGAAAAAGTTTCTTTCATTGCCGATAATTTACATTTAGAAATCGTGGAACTTAAAGACGTTGTCAAACCGTCCAATGTTTGAAAAGATCAGAATTTCCTCTTGCCGTTATATAAATATCACGGCGAACATTTAAAAGCTTTTAGGTCACTTGTGATGAAACAATCATCTTTTTTTTTTTACGATATCTTAACGTTTTGTACCTGAAATTAAACAAAAACGATTCAGTAAATCACAGGTAGACGTTACGATATTTGCCCACTATGGCCTATTTATATAACATTAAAAAAAAAAAAAACAATGTCCGTTTCCATGGAAACAGCAGATCCGCAAAAAACAAAACAAAAAACAAAACACTTTGGATTTGTGTCGTTTACAATATTGCATTTTTTTTTTTTTTATTTGAACTCTCGCGCTCCTCTGATGAACTCCAGCAATTTAAAACAAAAAACACTATTTTCAGCACATTTCAACACATTAACCAGAGGAACCAACACGAGGCTCCAATCCGTCAAAACCACCGAGAAAATGCAAACGTTTTAATTGATTTCAACAAATTTCCGTGCCTGTGAAAACTCCCAGGATGCAACAGTCACAGGAGTTTTCTGAACGTCTCACTGTATTGTAGTTTGATTAAAAATCAGCTTCACGGTGAGATTGGAGTCATTTTCTGGAGTTAAACGACTGATTTAGAGGAAACATCGACATTTCCATAGCGTATAACCTGTAGAACCTGTATAACCTGTATAATCTGTATAACCTGTATAATCTGTATAATCTGTATAACCTGTATAATCTGTATAGTCTGTATAACCTGTATAGCCTGTATAATGTGTATAACCTGTATAATCTGTATAACCTGTATAATCTGTATAGTCTATATAACCTGTATTATCTGTATAACCTGTAGAACCTGTATAACCTGTATAATCTGTATAACCTGTATAATCTGTATAATCTGTATAACCTGTATAATCTGTATAGTCTGTATAACCTGTATAACCTGTATAACCTGTATAATCTGTATAACCTGTATAATCGGCATAGTCTGTATAACCTGTATAACCTGTATAATCTATATAACCTGTATAACCTGTATAATCTGTAAAACCTGTATAATCTGTAAAACGTGTATAACCTGAATAATCTGTATAACCTGCATAACCTGTATAATCTGTATAACCTGTATAATCTGTATAACCTGTATAATCTATATAATCTATATAACCTGTATAATCTATATAACCTGTATAACCTGTATAACCTGTATAACCTGTATAATCTGTATAACCTGTATAACCTGTATAACCTGTATAATCTGTATAGTCTGTATAACCTGTATAATCTGTAAAACCTGTATAACCTGTATAACCTGAATAATCTGTATAACCTGTATAATCTGTATGACCTGTATAATCTGTATAACCTGTATAATCTGTATAATCTGTATGACCTGTATAACCTGTATAATCTGTATAATCTGTATGACCTGTATAACCTGTATAACCTGTATAACCTGTATAACCTGTATAATCTGCGCGGTGACGAGGGAAAAGCGCTGTTGAGGGTCACTGTGACTCTATTTCACGGCTCCAGACGTCACCATCTGGATGTGAAGTGATGAATCCCTCCAGCGCTGCAGAGACGCGTCGGCGGATTAATTCCCGGGTGATTACGGGGTCGCCCTCCAATCAGACGCTCTCGCTGAAGTGTGTTTGGGCGAGACACTCGAGTCCGCGCCGAGCTGCCGACCTTTCCTCGCCGCATGTCGAGCCAAAGCGTTTTCACCTCCGGGATCAAAGATCGCGCCGGAGAAAGATATTACCCGCGTTTCTAATCAGCACAACTGCAGTCTGGCGCCACCGGTTGATTCCTCTACGTGGCTCTACAGCTCATCTGCAGCGGCTCCCTGAAGCCTTCAGAGTGTGAAATGGAAATAAATACAGTTTCTATTATATTTTACTCTGTTTGCATTCCATGCAGATTTTCAAAAACTATATATATATGTAAATAGATAAATTACGTAAAACTGCAAAGTCGGGCCAAACGGTTGAAATTAAAAATGGAAGGAGAAAAAGGGTGGAAAGAAAAAAGATAAGAAAAAAGGGGAAAATGCAGAAAAAAAGATTCAAGAAAAAAAAGAGTAAAAGGAAAAAATAACAAAATGGGAAAAATGTATTTAAATAAAGAAAAATTAAGAAAAATGGAAAGAAAATAGGAAAAAGAGGAAAAAGAACAAAGAGAAAAAAAAATGATTTAAATGAAGAAAAAGAAAGAAAAAAAGAAAGGAGAAAATGCAGAAAAAAGATTTTAAAAAGAGTAAAAGGAAAATAGAACAGAATGGGAAAATTATTTTTAAATGAAGAGAAATAAAGAATAATAAAAGAGGAAAAAGAACAAAATTAAATAAAAACATTTTTTTAAATAAAGAAAAATAAAGAAAAAAGAAGGGGAAAAGAATAAAACAAGAAAAAAATATTTTTAAATGAAGAAAAATAAAGAAAAAAGAAACTAAATTCCAGCTAAAACTGCTCAGAACATTGAGAAACATACAGCAGCTATAAACAGCCAAAACAACAACAACAACAAAAAAACAACCTTTAACAAAAGCCACAAGAGTCGAGAACGTAATAAAACTTCATTAATGCCATATTGAAGGCAGAGAGGAGTTGGACTGGAGACATATCAATATATAAATATATATTTATATATTCCATCTTCAAGTCTTGAGAAATCATTTATTTTTTTCCAACTGCGTTCAAGTTGTCCTGAAACAAACTGCTGAGATTGAAGCAACCAGCTGGTTTCTTCGCCGCGGAGCAGCGGCTCTGTTAAACTCTCACGCTACAACATTTAGCAACGAGTTCCCAATTTATAGAAAATATGTTGTAATTCCTTCTATTTAATGTCTTGCACAGATGGACATTATTTCAGCTGTGAAATGACTGATAGAATTAAGAAAAAAGAAAAAAAAAAACCCCGCAGGCTCGTTTTTTGCAATTTAAATATGCGAATGACCTCCGACCCCCCCCCTCAGTCGCTCTCTTTCCAGTTGGCGCCGATGGAAAACACAAATTCAAAGCAGTGTTCAGAGCTGTTTGGTTTGTTTTTTTTTAAAAACGATATATATAAAGGTTGAATGGCTGCTTTCAGCAGCCGGCGTGTTGGTCCGGTTTCTAACCGACAGCCGCAGACCTTCCTGACAGCTCTTGTCTCCGCGCTGCGTTGGCCACAGATGGGAGGAACAAAAAGACAATCAGCAGGGGAGAGCTTGGATGAAAGAGAGGAAAAAAGACCAACAGGGATACTGATTTACTGTCATTTGTTGAGGGGGGTTAAAAAAAATAAAAAATAAAATAAAAGCTCCAACAAAGACATAAAACAGATTGTTTGGGCGTTTTGTTGTGGGGATTTTTTTTTCCCTTTAGATTTCATCCGCCGGCGCTTGAAACGGGAAGTATCTGTCTTCACATGACGCCACGCAGTCAATTTAGGATAGAATCGTTTCCGAGACACATGTGTTCGTCCGTCTTGGTCTGAGTTTCTTATTGGAAATGTTGAGAAAGGAGAGACGCTCACTGCCCGACAGGAAACAAGAAAACCTTGACTACTGGAGCCGGGACTCAACTGGATTACACCTTTTTCTTTTTAGATTTTGTTGTGTTCATTCGTTTCAGGCACGTGACATTTCAAACATTTTGTACAATCCCATGAATAACCAGTACTTATCATGGCCATTATATCACTCAGATACACCCTTTCTACTGTCCGTCTATCTGGTATCTTGCTCCTGTTGAGTGTTTAGTGAGTTCTTTTTCTCTTCGGTTTCTATTTGTCTTTTAATTAACAGTAAAACCATCTATAGTTCAGAGAATCTGGGCCTGCGACCCTCCCGTGGTCCGATTGCTCCTTGTTGTTCCATATCTTTTGCCCATTTCACGAAGCAAGTGTCCAAGTTCCATCTTAATATGTCTGTCCATTGGTCTTGTCCTGCATCTCGTGCATTAAACCACCTGCTGAATGCAGGGCTTCTCCTTCCACACCGCCATCGGTCTTAGCGGATTTCTTACGATACACATACGGCGAAAAAGTATGACACGCTCCTGGTCTCAGTACCTCAAAGTGGTCGATGCAGGGGTTGGACCTAGGGTCCTGCTAACCGCACCGCCAGGGGAGGCCGAGGACCCGGCAGACGAGAGGTTGGGTCTTATCTTCTGGCCCGAGCGTCAAGTCTCCGATTCGCAATGAGAGTATACGTCAAGCTTCTACCTCATTGTAGATCCATTAGTTTGTCTGATTTCGCTCGGAAACAGACGTCAGAACCCCCATAGGGGTAGAAGCTTGGGCTTGGGCTTCCCCTTCTCTCAGAGTTCCTCTGGTATCCCCTTTTACAATGAAGTCCAACCAGTGCCCCACGTCGGCCAATTGCAATTAAGGTCCCAGAATATGGTTTCTCCTATCACCGACCCCACGATGCAGAACTGTGTCTGGAGGACCGCCGTGGACTCCGTGTCTCAATTCACCTCAGAACACAGGAACCACCTCCACAGTGGAACTGGAAAAACAACAAACCCGTCCCTGCGTCCTTTTGACTTCTTCCTTCATATTCCCCGACTCCCTTGGGTACCAGACCCTTTGCGTTCCAAACGCGTATCGTCCCCGACTGTCTTCGGCCGACCTGTTCCCTGAAAAGGGATTTCCTAAAAATTGACGGTACCCTCGCCTGATTCAGCCAAATCTAGTTTCCGGACACTTATTTTCCAGCCCTAAGTGAGTTTACGTGATTCAGCATTACATGTGGCGATATTCACTCAATTTTCTCACGAGCAGAGATACACAGAAATCCAAAGTCTTTCCTCCAGACCTCCCGTCTCGGCCCAAACGACAGACAGACAGACAGACTTCGGTCTGGCAGGAACGTAGAAAAGGTTTTTTGCCTACCTTAATTTCGGAGCTCCTTGTCGTTGGGTGGAAGCCAGAAAGAGGATTTCTGAAATAAAAGCCAAACGTCCGAATTACTTAAGACCAAGAAGGATCCCGGGTTTCGTCAATCTGGTTCTGACGTCTGTTTCCGAGCTAAATCAGACAAACTAATGGATCTAAAATCCGTGACTCACGTCACTGGTACCAGTGGTCTCCATGACCCCCCCCCCCCCCCCCCCGGTTCAGGAACTTGCAGTATCATTGCAGCCCCATTCAGCATTATACTTGCTTCTCCCTTCAGTATCTTTCGCGAAATATAGTGTATTTCACAGATTAAACTACAGACTCGATTCTGTTTTTGTATCTACAACAAAACACTGTGTCTCGGAGTTTCATCCACCCACAGTGTTTTTTTTTTTTTGTTTTTTTTTTTTCCAGCCGTGCGGGTTGCATTAATGCGTCGTCTTACGGAAATGTATGATTAAAGGAGAATAAGAAGAAACGCCAAGTGATCCGTTTCTGTCTCGATGTGTTGTCACTCCAGATATTGTGTGTTTTTTTTGCTTCATCACACGATGTCAGTCTCTCAGAACGGAGGAGGAGGAGGAGGAGGAGGAGGAGGAATTGCACCGTCAGTCACGTCTTCAGGAGGAGCTGATGGGGGCTTCATGGTCACAAACTGACCGGCGCTTTAAGCTTTTGGTTTTAACGGCTGCCAGCAAGCGAGAGAACACTGAACGCAGGTAAACACACACACACGGAAACACATGTACACACACACACACACACACACACACACACACACACACACACACACACACTTATCTTTATCTGGCCCGGGTTGCAGAGGCGTTTTGCAAATGCTTGATTTTGTGATTTCGCAGGCTAATTTGACAGCAGCTGCTGGAATCGTGACTTTTTGCCAACGCTGGGAGTAAGCAAAGCTACCCACACACACACACACACACACACACACACACACACACACACACTCTTACATAAAGGCACGTAAAGGAAGAGAGAGTGGGACTTCAGACTCGCGCGGCATAAAAATACCCTCATATCCATATGCCAATCAGCAGCCTCGGTCCCCCACGCGCTCAGACTCAGAACTTAAAAGGTGCCGGAAACAAACATGCGGCCGACTCTCCAGGGAATCGCTTCCCCGTAAACAACGTCGCGCGGAGTGTGCGTGTGCGTGAAGTGGCACAAAGCGGAGGCTCTTGTTCCGGGGTTCGGCTGATTGCTGGTGGAACTCGACGGCGCCGTCGGGATTCTCCGCTCGCGTCGGCAATGTGCTGCGTCTCCTTCCGCACGTGTCTGATTATCTGAGGTTCCGTCTGCAGTGACTTTAAACGCGTCGCCACTTCAAGACGGAGGGGAGATCGTAGGAAAACATCCAAGTCGGAGTGAAAATGGCGGCGAGCCTTCAGATTCCTATTAAACCCATCGAGACCAAGTTTTCGAGTTAAATAACTTAATCCAGTGTTTTTCAACCGCTGCGCCACGGCACACTGGTGTTTCCACGAGATCTAGTCAGGTGAGCCGTGGGAAATTATCCAATTTCACATTTTTTTCTAAAAGTCATTTGCTCTCACAGCGACAGTGTGTTGCAGAGTAATCATGTATAAATACTCTTCGCCACTAGATGGCAGCACAGAACTTTGCCGGTGAAATGGAAAGTGACAGACGTCAGTGTGGTTCATCTCCGCCTGTAGTGGTTGGATAATGTGTTTGCTTGTTAATCAATGTGGGGGTTTTTTTTCTGCTTCCTGTCGACTCTCTCTTTGCTCCTTATCCAAAACTATTTCAGGTCAAGACGCTGGACATGTTAAAATTGTCCCGATCACATCGGATTTTTTTTGTTGTTTGATGATTATTTTATGTAAAAGTTTTTGTTTGTTTTTGTTTTGTTTTTTCAGAATGGAAATATGGCCAAAAATAAATGCTGTGATGGAAAACCATTTTAAATTAATGTTATTTAATTTTCATTGTGAATTTGTGGCTCATGGTACCGTCATATAGATTATTTTTTTTCGTCTTTTTTTAAAACTTTTAAAATGAAATGTTTTAATGAGATCATATATAATTTTGCTATTGAAAATAATAATTACAATAATAATAATAATAACAATAATAATAATAATAATAATTATTATTATTGTGTAGACGATAATAATAATAATAATAATAGTAATAGTAAAAATAACAATAATAATAAAAACAAAAATGTAAATAAAATAATAAAAATAATAATAATAACAATAATTCAAAATAATACAAAAAATAATAATAAAAATGATACTACTACTAGAATTATTATTATTATTAATAATAATAATAATAATAATAATAATTTAAAATAATAATACAAATAAAAAATAATAATAATAACAATAGTAATAATTCAACATAATAATAAAAATAATAATAATAATGATAATAATAATAATAATAATGTCGTTCTTCCCGTCCTTCATTTCTTCGGTCAGCAGGGATCTTTGCCAAGTCTCACCGTAGAGGGATGGAAGCAACTCTCTCCATCCCCTCCAGAGTGTTTTGTGTTTGCATCTTGTCCTCCGTCTCCTCCCACCTTCCAGCCGGAGGACGCCCACAGAGAGCCAATTAGCTGCCGGGGTTTTTATGCGTTGCTGCAAAGAGACCGCCGCAGCGGTTTTTTTTGCACTTTTCTCCCGGACAATCGTGTTTGTGTGTTCTGGCCGTATTAAAACCGGAGGAGGAGGCTGGTGAGTTGCTGATAAATTAAGTGTGTCTGTGTGAGTTTCAAGGAATCCACAGCGAGGTTGAGCTGATTGGACTGACCAGACACAGTTAGGAGTGGAGCCTGTTTTGAATATGTAAAAACAAAAAACAAAAACCTAAAGCTTCTACATCGATTTAAAGGGTCCAACAATGAATAAAACATTTTGTTTTAAAGGAAACAACAAACTGGTTTTAGTTCAAATACTAACAGCCATCATTGGACAACTCATAAGTCTGGGAAACCTTAATCGTACACATTGTCTTTCATTACCGATACCAGAGTCCGGTATCAGGTTTGAGACCAGAATCTGGTATCGGGTATGACAGCAGAGTCAAGAATCGGTACAATACCAGAAAAAGGTATCGGGTTTGATACCAGAATCTCGTATCGGGTATGATAGCAGAGGCAGGTATCAGTACGATACCAGAAAAAGGTATTGGGTTTGATAGCAGAGTCGGGTATCGGTACGATACCAGAAAAAGGTAACGGGTATGATAGCAGAGTCAGGTATCGGTACGATACCAGAAAAAGGTATTGGGTTTGATACCAGAAAAAGGTGTTGGGTTTGATACCAGAATCCGGTATCGGTACGATACCAGAATCAGGTATTGCGTATGATAGCAGAGTCAGGTATCGGTACGATACCAGAATCAGGTATCGGGTATGATACCAGAATCAGGTATCGGGTATGATGCCAGAATCAGGTATCGGGTATGATAGCAGAAAAAAGTATTGGGTACAATACCAGAATCAGGTATCGGTATGATAGCAGAACCCGGTATCGGGTTTGATACCAGAATCAGGTATCTGTATGATAGCAGAATCAGGTATCGGTATGATACCAGAATCCGGTATCATGTTTGTACAACACCAGCAACTTAATCACCGACAGAATTAACCCGATATTGCTCAGTCGTTTAGCTCCTCAGTACTCAACCCCACGACAAAGAATTTATTTGATTTGAATTTTTTTGCCCTAAGTTTTGATTTACCGAGTCACTTGATTTGGGGGGGGGGGGTAATGTGTATTATACTCAATTACCTCTGTATGTAAAAGTCTTGTTTAGATGTGTCACCTTTGATTTGCTCTAATAAAAATAGATTTTCGAGGAAAAAGAAACACAAAAACAAGTGAAATAAAAAGTGCTGTCAGTGCGTCCCCAGGTCTTACAGGACTTTACCGGATCCTCTGCGCCCCCCCCGGGGAGAGAACGACGACGACAGAGGAGGATGACGGTTCCCGTCGTCCGCCGCTCCCCTCGGTTCTCCCCCAGAACCGAGTCCGGACGCTTTGAATCCGCGTCCAAATGGACGGCGACCAAAGCGTTGTTGGACACATGGAGCGGAGACTCGCCATGCGCTCAAGATGTTCTGTTCCACTCCGGCTTTTTCATTTTTGGCATTAGTCGCTCCAACTCCTCTCTCTCTCTCCCCCCTTTTTCCTCCCCCAGAAAACGTTCCCCCTTTCATTTTTCAGGGAGCTTCACTGGCAGGAGCCCCGTCCTCCACTGCCAGAGCCTCTTGTCTCGCGCCGCCTCTCTAACCCTCCGAGTGTGTGTTCAGCCACAATCCTGTTAATCCCACTAGTAATGGTGTGTATTGGGAGCCATATCAAACATGGCCACTGAGGCCGACTCTTTGGCCGAGTTACACCCGTGAAAAACACGGATTCGAACATGTCCGGCAGCTTTTCAGAGGGCTTTTTTTTGGGTTGTGGAAAGAATAAAGAAATAAAGAAATCAAATAAAACAAGATTTCTCATTGGTCCCCAAATGGCCCATTGTTCAGTTCTGCATGCCGCCTCTTCAGACTGAGAGGAAGGAAGGAATGGTGTCACGGAGTCGAGTTAACGGAGCGCCTGAGTGCAGCTGTGAGGAGGCTGGAGCGTTTCCCTGCAGCGGCCCAGGGTTTGACTGCTGTTGGCCTCCGCACACGAGCAGCAGACACTTTCTGCAGGGCATCTTTGACTGTTTGACAAGCGAACCTCGATTTTGGTCGGCGCTTACAGATCTCAGCCCGTCATCCATATTTATCCGACTCGCGATATGTCAAGTTTCTTGTGGGGTGGGGGGGGGGGATCGGTCTGACATACCTGCAAGACTTTTCAGCACCGGCTGCAATTGACCTTTCTGCTGAAAGGATGGAAACTCTATAGAGCCGAGTTAGAAAACTGAAATCGTAAAATAACAAAATCTGCAAATATCACAGCGAGTCAGATGGAAGTGCATGTTAACCGGCGTGAAATACCTCAATAGTTCAGAGTTTTCTGCATTAAATGGTCATAAATTGTCGGCACGATAACGAAATGTTGAGCCAAATATAACACAAACGGCGAAAATGTTTAACGTCCTTATGGAGCGTATAAGTCCATCGCTGCTGGGAAATGTGAGGGAACTCAAAATCTCACGAGTCCAAAGAGGCTAATTGGATTCAGGAGTGAAACAAGCAGGAAGTGGAGGGTAAAAAAACAACAAAAACAGCCAAAAAAAACAAGTAGGGCGTCTGCGATTTCAGATCTAATCATGTAGCCAGCAGTGATTTCACCCCCTTGCATAATTATATTATCTCCTTTCTTTTGTTTTCTTACAGAACAAAGATTGCAATACTTCTTTGTCCCAAAAAATCTACCATTAATTCATTGTTTCTTACTTTTCTTCTGTTTATCTGGCTTCATTATCAAGCACAGAAACCACGAGGGAGTCTCTCCACCGAGCCGAGGGCCTTTCAAAGGACCACAAATATGGACATTATTCATATTTAGCCAAAAGACAACAGGTCGACTCTCATACATGCTAAAAGAATTCATGAGGAATTTATTTAAGCATTGCAGAAAATACAAAATCCAGCACTTTAACAAAATTAAAGAAATAAAAAATCTTTCTTGTGACAGAACTACTCAAGAATGAGTGACGTCCTCGGAAACTAAATCAAATAGATAAATGCATGTATTTTTTTCAAATTTACTGTCGGACTTTGTAGTGTGGAAGAGGTTTAGGGTCACTGGAGGAAAAAAACCTGAGTTCTGACTTTAAACTCAGAATTTCGACTTTAAACACAGAAATCTGAGTTAAAAAGTCAGAAATCTGAGTAAGAAGTTAGAATTCTGGGTTAAAAGGTCAGAATTCTGAGTAAAAAAAGTCAGAATTCTGAGTTAAAATGTCAGAAATCTGAGTTAGAGAGTCAGAATTCTGAGTTAGAGAGTCAGAATTCTGAGTTAGAAAGTCAGAAATCTGAGTTAGAAAGTCAGAATTCTGAGTTAAAATGTCAGAAATCTGAGTTAGAGTTAGAAAGTCAGAAATCTGAGTTAAAAAGTCAGAATTCTGAGTTAAAAAGTCAGAAATATGACTTAAAAAGTCAGAAATCTGAGTAAAAAAAAAATCTGAATTCTGAGAAAAAAAAGTCAGAAATATGACTTAAAAAGTCAGAAATCTGAGTAAAAAAAATCAGAATTCTGAGAAAAAAGTCAGAATTCTGAGCTTAAAATCAAAATTGAGGTTCTTTTCTCCACAGTGGCCCTAAAGCTGTTCCGTAATTCTGCTTTCACAAACACAAAAAATGCACCACACATCAAAAACATTGTATTTGAAGAAATTCGACGTCAACTCGTATTGCTTTCCTGTCCAAAGCTTCAGAAAAGTTGTGTTTTTAAACTCCGTTTAACCGAAGAGCGTTTTTTCGCAAAGTTCCCCTCGGCGAGCCGCGTTCAAAAATTGCGACTGTGACTCTGTGCCTGTCATGAAACGGAAGTTATTCGTTTTCACTTGAAAACATTGTGAGAGATCTGAAACCGTCGGGGAGCGGTGTGACACGCTGCTGCCACCCGGAGGACAGAGGAGGAATTACAAAACAAAAGATCGTTCAAAAAAGTGACTCTGCAGTGAATTTAATCTACTTATTAGATCTGGAAATGAACTTTGACACATCTGAAACACTTTCCACGAATTCTCCTGTAACTCTTCATACATCAGGCTCGAACGTTGATTTTCCTACATTTTGAGGATTTTATTACAAACCCGATACGCGTCTGTGTAGCGTGCCGCTTTAGAAGCTTTCTCTTGCTGCGAAGTCGATATCTTTAGGATGTTTGTGAAAGCGCTGTGCCGCCTTTTGTGCCCGTTTGAGCCTGAAGTCAGACGGTACAGCGAACAAAGCCTCCGCCCGGCGTCGCTATTATGTCTGCAGGTCTGTGTATATATATATGGAAGCTTTCTTTTTTTTTTATTATTTTAGACATTTCAGATGCCAGTTCTACTCATAAAAGGCCCCGTGTGCCTCACTCACTGCTCAGCAGAGGAAGTTTGACTTGTTTCAACAAAGCGCTGACATTATGAAGGTGAGTTAACCTTTTACCACCCACAGTTCTGCCCTTAGGATGCCGGCACTCGGAAAACTGTATAAAAAAAAAATAAAAAAAACTTCCACAGAGTGCAACTACTGTGAAAGATTACATGAGCGCAAGTCTCTCCGTATATATTTTTATAAGCACCGCAGCTATCTTTTTGGTCATTGCAAGGCAGAGTTCTTTTTAAAAATAGACACGCAGGTACGAACTGGACAAGAATGCAAATCAGATTATACAACCGAAGGCCTGAAATAACGGCGGCTTCCCAGTCCAACTTTCCAACGAGGATTCAGAGTTTGTTCACAAAGACTAAAGGTTAAAAGCTAACCCTAAAAAAACAGGTGAAATCCAGTCACATAATAACGTCACTTATATTGAGGATTGAATGTTTTTAACACTTTCTTCTTCTACTGTTGCTAAAAGACGCCCCGTTTACACGACCGAGGTGGGGGGAGGGGGGCACTGGAAATGCAACTTTTTGAAAACGTTCCGACCCCGTTGCCATGGAAACGAGAGAAAACAACTTTTTGTTTTGCTTTTGAAAACGTTAATAATGTAAATAGTTCTGCACATGCTCAGGGGATGGACGAAAACAACAGTGTCGCTCTTGTGTCATCATCATCATCATCATCATCATCATCATCATCAGTCCGGACATCGGGACACACCTAAAAATGTACGAACCTATTCTTCTTAAAACTAATTCAGTGTTTTTGTTTCGTTATTACTGATTAGTTTTTTTTTTTTACTTGTTTTTAACTGCAATTTTATTAAATAAAAAGTATTATTATTATTATTATTATTATTATGTATTACTAAACAACCACCCATGAGAGACATTTGACAACTTTAATTTATGTATAAATGGAGCAAATTAATAACATTATTAATAACAAGTTTGTTCATATAGCACTGTAAAGTCCTAGTGAAATGAAAGTTCGACCTCCAAAACACTCTGGTGTCGCTTCTAGGATCCTTTTTATGCTAACTGGCTGAAGGGTTAAATGTTAAAACACGGCAATCTGCGAGAAAATAGCCGATAAACGGCGCTATTTCCTCTGCTGGGCGGAGCTTCTGACAATAACAGAGTGACATCACGAGTTGTGCACACGCCCAAGTTGTGTTTACATTATGGAGGATCAGAGTTTTGACCACGAAGAGGCTGAATTTAACCAGATTTCATCATCGTGGTCATTTCAAACCCAGTGATTGATGAAGAAGACACAGAAGGTGGTTCTGCCATCGGTGACCCCGTCTGGAACATGTTTGAGGAAGCAGAAGACGCTTCGTCCTCCATTCGTCCTCGTCTCCTCGCCTCAGCAGCCGCCAGTTTTCACCTTTGAGGCTTTGAGGCTCCTGACTTTTGGCAGAATGACCGGCTTCCTGGATCCAACACGTCCAAGAGCTTTTCTGACTGTGGAATCACCGAAGATGAGTCCAGGTGTTACTTGATCGTCTACTAGCCGCCCGAGCTAGCAGCACCCGCTAGCCACGCGAGCTAACGGCTAGCCACTCCCGCCGCCCGTGCTCCTTTTCTCCTCTCTCGGTCTCTTCCAGGCTCAATCTTTCATCAAGGCTCATAAAACGCCGACTAGAACTTCAAAACACTGTTAAAACTTGATATTTAAGAGGGAAACAAGCCGATATAAACACAACAGATCGAGATCTGCACAACTCGTGACATCACACATAGGCTCCGCCCACGAAGGAGAAGGATTCCCCCGACTTCCTCGGCTGGAGATTCAAAATTCAAATAACTTTGTTATGCGACAACAGTAGTGGGGCAGAGTCGGAGGAACCTTACAAGTAGAACCCCAACTATCGTTTTTTCCAAAGTAGTGTTTTACATTTCACTGAGACTTTAAGAGAACACATCCTGGCCTTTATGCTCGTGGACGGAACATTGCAGTACCGCCAGGAGCAGCAGGGGGCAGTGTCGACGGCGGACACAGTGTAGAAGGTCCGACGTTCACCGAGGAACACGTGGGACACGTGGTCGTATCCCGGCGGTGTCGGATGCGCCTGTTTTTGCGTCGGCGTGGAGCAGAAACGACCCCATCACGTCGCAGATCGCACCTTCCCGTCGACGGCGGCGTGGTTCGTGACGGATTTCAGCTCGGCGGGGACCAATAACGACGCCATTAGCTGAGGGAGGCGGCGTTTAGATGAACCGGCGGCGGAGAGGAGCTCTCGCTCATTCTGTCGCCTGCTAATGTGACTCGGCGGCGGCGGAGGCGCCGTGGTGGACGCTTAATGAGGCTCACCTGCGTCTAATGACAGATCCCTCACACACACACACACACACACACACACACACACACACACACCCCAACATATATACATCATTTGAGGATAATAGATAATTAAACTATAGCTATATTTATGAAAATAGTCATAAGACAAATATAATCTATGGTCAGTTATACCCACACATTCGGATATAAACTCGTTAAATCGTTGGCTTATCACCTTCGCCAATTAAGTTGTATGTATTTATGTATTTTACCAACGTTTTCGCAAAAACTACTCACAAGAATTGCACGAAATCTTCAGGGATGATTCGTCGTCACCTCAGGACAAATCCACTCCGCTTCCGAATAAATCCCCCCCCCCCCAAAAAAACTGCGTAAAATTGTCCCATACAAAAGCGGATGAGCGTCACCTCATGGAGGTCAAGGGAGATCAGCGTCTGTTGCCATGGAGACGCTCCCGGCTCCGGGTTTCACAGTGACGTTGCTGCCCGACCTGCCTATTTGGCAGCGATACGAGCTGACGGCTATCATGCTAGCGACGCCGGCGCGGTTACGCAAACAAACGTCGGCGAAGGTCTGCCGCTCTACCGAGTGTAGCTCTATGTTGATAGAAGTAAGAACTTTTCAGCTTTGATTGAACTCAAATGAAGAAAAATATATATATTACTGAAGTTCAGTGTCGTACTTGAAAGATTATTTTTGTCTCTTCTTGCTACCATTTGTTTCTTTCGGACTGTTGAGGGACGATGGGATCTCTCCTGGGGGGGGTGGGGTGGGGGCGGTGTTGGGGGGGGGGGGGGGGGGTGTTGGAGTTCACCTCGCTCCAGCTGATGCTGACAGATCGCCGTCACCATCCGCTGCCTCTCTCCACCGCCAGCTTCCTCTTTCCCAGCCGGGAGGCTGCGCACACAATCTTTTAGTGTGTGTGTGTGTGTGTGTGTGTGTGTGTGTGTGTGTGTGTGTGTGTGTGTCTTTACGTCTCCCGGGGATGGGTGGGTGTTAGTGGGTGGCTCACTCGCTCGCATGTGGCTTGTCTTGCCGAGTTCCCTGGTCTGAGGTGGGCTGGCGCCCGGCCAACATCCAACACTTCTCCTTATAGAAAATAATAATAATGAAATAAACGCGGGTTGAAATCGGCAGCGACAGGTTTTTACTTTCTTACGTTCCAACGGGGTCATTTTGTGTTTCTCTCGTCTGACCTGGATGAAATGAATGTTGGCCGTGTGTGTGTGTGTGTGTGTGTGTGTGTGTGTGTGTGTGTGTGTGTGTGTGTGTGTGTGTGTGTGTGTGTGTGTGTGTGTGTGTGTGTGTGTGTGTGTGTGTGCGCGCTAACTGTGGCACCCCAAAGGGTCACAGTCAATTCCCCTTTGACAGCTCTACCAAGTCTGTTTTGCTCTCATCTATTTCTCAGTGGCTCAGAGTTTTAATGTTTTTCATCACAAAGTGGAAAAGAGAAGAGTTGAAGAGTAATTCTGATTTTTTTTTTTTTTTAAATGGCAACTTTTCCTGACATATTTGAGGTCTTTACAGAAACTGGTACTTTTCTTTCTTTTTTCCCCACTCACTCTCTTTTAATCATCACTCCAATATTTTCTATTTATTTATTTTCTATATTTAATTTATTTTATTAATTAATTTTATTGCAATAATTTTTTTTAATTTTAATATAATTTAAATTCCCATTTTAATTTACTAAAATTGTATTTTTATTTAAATTGAAATAATGTATTTTATTAATTTATTATGCTTGTTTATTTAATAATTTATGAAATTTCATTATGTGGCTCCTCTATGGTCCATAATATGAGTTTGTGTAAAAATAAAAAATAAAAAATATAATAATGAATAAAAAATAAGCATAATAATGATGGAGGGATGAATGGATGAAGGTTGAATGGATGGATGGATGTATGGAGGGATGAGTGCATGGAGGGATGAATGGATGAAGGTTGATGGATGATGGATGGAGGGATGAATGGATGGAGGTTGAATGGATGGATGAAGGTTGATTGGATGGATGGATGTATGTATAGAGGGATGAATGGATGAAGGTTGAATGGATGGATGGATGGATGGATGGAGGGATGAAGGTTGATTGGATGGATGGATGTATGGAGGGATGAATGGATGAAGGTTGAATGGATGGATGGATGGATGGATGGAGGTTGAATGGATGGATGAAGGTTGATTGGATGGATGGATGTATGGAGGGATGAATGGATGAAGGTTGAATAGATGGATTGATGTATAGAGGGATGAATGAATGAAGGTTGAATGGATGGATGGATGTATAGAGGGATGAATGGATGAAGGTTGAATGGATGGATGTATGGAGGGATGAATGGATGAAGGTTGAATAGATGGATGGATATATAGAGGGATGAATGGATGAAGGTTGAATAGATGGATGGATATATAGAGGGATGAATGGATGAAGGTTGATTGGATGGATGGATGTATAGAGGGATGAATGGATGAAGGTTGAATGGATGGATGATGGATGGATGGATGGAGGGATGAATGGATGAAGGAAGGAGGGATGGTTTCCACACTTGTTGAAAACATATATTAAAGTTTAGTAGTAACTCAGAATAGATTACTGTTTAAAGTAACTAATACTTTAACCTGCGTTTCCAGCGTCTAATCGGGACGTTTCTTCTAGTAATCTGAGTACAAACTGAACAAAATACCAGAAGTTGGTACTTTTCCTCCTCCCTCTTCCCTCTCCTCTCCGTGTGACGGAGGTGAAGAGAGAAACCGACCCTCAGCTGATTAGGAGTCAAAGAAAAGTAATGAATACTTATTAACTCCGTCACGAAAAACAAAAAACAAAAACAAAAAAACGACCAAACAAACACTGAAACATCTCGTGTCGTGAGCTGAATACGTAAGAGGCGCCGCTGGACGCAGGTGGCGCCGACGGAAGACATTTTAATAACGGCCAAATTGCCTTTAATTCAAAATGTTAAGAGTGGCGCCATTTATCAGACGGAGCTAATGATCTGTTCATAATGGAAATGAAAAAGGTAAACACGGAGGAGAGGGAGGGAAGGGCGAGCGAGGAGCGAGGGGGGGGGGGGGGTGGGGGGGGAACAGATCGGGGAGATTAAACCCCCCAAAAAAAAAAAAAAAACAAACGAGCGAGGAGTAAAAGACCAAAAAAAAAACGAGACGTTGACGACGGGATTGGAAGCCGTCGGACTCGTTTAATTAAAAGTTGCGGTGAAAACGAGGCAGCCGGCCGACAGACAGCGTCGCGCTTCATTTACGCCGGCGATTACATCTACGGCGAGTCTATACGGAGGAAAGAGGGAAGGGGAATTAATTAATTAATCAATAAATTAAAAACAAAAAAAACATGGAAATGATCAAAGCGAGAGCTTTTTAAAAGAAGGAAGAAATGATTACATGTCCTGTCAAGGCCACAGATATTAAATAGATCCGCCGAGGAAAGAAATGGAAAAAAATGAAAACAATGACAGTGATGCTGATTCGCTCTCTGATATGGCAGGATGGAGGAAATGAGAGGAAGAGAGAGAGAGAGAGAGAGAATCAAAGGCCTAACAAGCCAACAAAGTGCGATAGACAATTAGCTTTCCATGAATTTCCAGACATCTGCGAGTGTCTTTTTTCTTTTTTTTTCTCTCTCTCGCTGTGAAAATGAGACCGGAAAGCGAAGCGTCGCTGCGATCCGGCGCCGGCCCGCTAATTAAGCGGCGGCGTGCTTCAGCCATCTTTGTTTCTCGACAAATGCGCTCTGTGAAGCTCGTTATTCAACAGAGGAGGCGTCGGGGGGGGGGGGGGGGTTCATTCAAACATTCCTGGAACTTTATGTCTTGTTCAAAGTGTAGCTCCGAGAAAGAAACAAACCCCCCCCCCAAAAAAAAATAAAAGGGGTGGAACATAAAACAAGTTCATATCAATGTTTTTTTTCAAATCGTTCCAAAGCTCTTATTAATTAACGCGGCGAGCCGTCGAGTCACAGACTCGATATCTGCCGGCCAACATGGGAGGTTTTAATCTGCAGGATTACCAGCAAAGCGTGAAAATACAAAGAGAGACATTTTAAGAGATATGAGATTAACCGCCGTCGCTAATTTGCCACTGGGGGGAGGGGGGAGGGGGGAAGCTAGCTCCCTTTATGCTAGCAGATTAGCATTAGGGTTAGAACCACTTGGATAGAAAAGACAAAAAAATAGAAAAATAATAATAAGACTAAAGAAAGGAAAGAAAAAAGAAAAGAAAAGGAAAAAAACGTGAAAAAAACAAAACAATTTCAAAAAATTAAAAGAAAGAAAAGGAAAAAAAGAATAAGAAAAAAAGGGAAAGGAAAAAAAGAAAAAAAATTTTAAATGAAAAAGAAAGAAAAGAAAAAAGAATGCTCGCTCAGCTAGCTCCCTTAATGCTAGCAGATTAGCATTAGCATTAGAACCACTTGGATAGAAAAGACAAAAAAAGAAAAACAAGAAGAAGAAGACAAATGAAAGGAAAGAAAAAAGAAAAGAAAAGAAAAAGAAAAAAGAACGGAAAAAAAAGAAATATAAAGGAAAGAAAAAAAAAGAAACAAGAAAAAAATGTAAAAAAAAATGAAAAAGAAAGAAAAGAAAAAAAGAATAAGAAGAAAAAGAAAGGAATGACATTTTTTTTTTAATAAAAAAAAATGCAAAAGAAAGAAAAGGGAAAAAAGAACCACTTCCAGAATCCAAAAGTTTCACTTTCTAAAATCCCTCCTCCGGTAAACTTCGAGTTCCACAGTGGTGAAGGCGAGGCTGGAGGTCAGAGTGGCTCTGAGCCTCGGTTATGCTCTAATACACGTCCCAGTGTGTGTGTGTGTGTGTGTGTGTGTGTGTGTGTGTGTGTGTGTGTGTGTGTGTGTGTGTGTGTGTCGGAGTGGGAAGTCTGTCACACAGGAACCAATAAATGGAAACTTTGATGGCTCAGACCACAGGAGACACACACTTCAAAGGTGCTCAACCTTCCACTGCACACATTCAGTGTGTGTGTGTGTGTGTGTGTGTGTGTGTGTGTGTGTGTGTGTGTGTGTGTGTGTGTGTGTGTGTGTGTGTGTGTGTGTGTGTGTGTGTGTGTGTGTGTGTGTGTGTGTGTGTGTGTGCTGAGACGAGGTGAAGCATTGATCCAGAGAGGAGGGGTCAGACAATGTGGGATGAGAGATGGAGGAAGAGGAGGAGGAGGAGGAAGAGGAAGAGGAGGAGGAAGAGGAGGAGGAAGAGGAGGTCTGATCCTGACGACGGCGAGTCCAAAGCGTTGGACGATTAAAGCAAAACAACCTGGATGTAAATAATCTAGACTTACTAAATGATGACATGCAGATTAAATAAAAAGAAAACAAACGTATCATTTTATGCACAGATTCATATTTTCCTGTCGCCGACTGGAGGCTTTATAGACCAGGTTTAACAAAACCCTGCATAAAGACGGTTAAACTCCCGTCAACAGCTGCACCTTGTGCTCCGCAGGTCATTTACACTGGACAGTAAAATGTTTACTGTCCAGTGTAAATGTTGTAACTTTTTTTTTTTTTTTACTTTCAATAGATGTAGATATAGATGTAGATGTAGCTGTAGATGTAGCTATAGATATAGGTATGGAGCTATAGATATAGATGTAGCTATATATATATATAGATGTAGATGTAGATGTAGCTATGGAGCTATAGCTTTAGATATAGATGTAGCTATCGATATATAGATGTAGATGTAGCTAGAGATATAGATATAGATGTAGATATCGATATATAGATGTAGATGTAGCTAGAGATATAGATATAGATGTAGATATAGATGTAGCTATAGATAGATGTGGATGTAGATGGAGCTATAGATATAGATATAGATGTAGCTATAGATAGATGTAGATGTAGCTATAGATAGATGTAGATAGAGTTATAGATGTAGATATAGATAGATGTAGATGTAGCTATAGATAGATGTAGATGTAGCTATAGATGTAGCTGTAGATGTAGACGTAGATGTAGTTATAGATAGATGACGATGTAGATGTAGATGTAGCTATAGATAGATGTAGATAGAGTTATAGATGTAGATGTAGATATAGATAGATGTAGCTATAGCTATAGCTGTAGATGTAGACGTAGATGGAGCTATAGATAGATGTCGATGTAGATGTAGCTATAGATAGATGTAGATAGAGTTATAGATGTAGATGTAGCTATAGCTGTAGACGTAGATGTTGCTATAGATAGATATAGATGTATATGTAGATGTAGGTGTAGATATATAGATAGACGTCCGGCGTCGTCAGTTGACTGTATTTTTCTTCCCGTCTTGTTCCAGGCGTTTGTATCCGAATACTTCGAATACAAACTATGACGGAGGGAAAGAATTACGAATGCCACTGCTGCTCTGAAACATGAAATCCTGCTCCAAGTGTAAATTGAAATTTGTCATCGTCGCTGAATCCTCAAGCTGGAAGGAAACACAATTAGGCATTAATATGTTTGGATTATATTGCGACGGTAATAAAGTAATTATCTTCACAGGAGAATGAGAGAAGGGGGGAAAGCAAGGTTTTATTTTTGCAGTCGCTGCATTCGATTTCTGCTGTGTGTATATGTGTGTGTATGTGTGTGTATATGTGTGTGTGTGTGTGGTCGATAACACATAACCTGACACAGAGACTTATCCCACAGTGACTAACGACAGAGACGAGGTGGAGGAGGAGGAAGGAGAGCAGAGGGAACCGAAGAGATGAGGGCAACAACAACAACAACAAAGAAAAAAAGCAAAAGTAAAGAAAGAGGAAGTGGAAGAGGAAGATGTGAGAGTAATTTTGATAACAAACGACCTGCCACACACTCCACACGGCGGCGGGGGGGTTGGGGGGGGACTCTGGACGGTGGCTATTATCACTTCAAAGCCTCGCCGGGGAGCCGCAAGAGTTCTCAAGGACCGGTGGTGTCCGGCGGGTCAGTGCTACTCCAACAGGCGATCGGCGACTCCCTGAACTCTCATTAGCTCACGGAAGGAGGGGGGGGGGGGGGGGGGGGGGGGGGGGGGGGGGTACTGCAGAAAATACTGACTTCAGTCTGGGAGGTCTGAAGAACTGGAAATATTATTGTGGGGGGGGAGTGAAGGAGAAAAGTAGAAAGTCTGTCCAGTTTGTATGAGAAAAAAAGAATGACTCAGGGACTCTGAGTCGACGACGAGGAGGTTTCCCATTTGTAGAATTTCTTAAAAATTCCTAAAAAAAAAAAAATATTTCTCCCAAAGAGTTCATAGTTGTTTGGCTTTCAAGTGAAATTGATGGAAAAAAACCCAAAAAACATCAAAAGTCCCGGCGACAAGTGATTTTATATCACGGAATTAGAAGCGTCCTTTGAAACTTTGATGCTTTCCCACCGTTGCCATGGCGACGTGGCGATTTCATTGGCTCTTTAAACGGAGAATTAATCGTCTTTTAACTGTATGGACTCCTGTCGCGAATCACTTGGGGTTTTTTTTTTCCCTTGTACATTATCTGATCTTCCTCTTCACTTAGTATCGTCGTAGTATCTGGAAAATAGATCAGCGCAGTGGCAGGTTTTTTTTCGTTTTGTTGTTTTTTAGGAGTCCCTCCTCTCCTCCTGTCTCACTCACTCTTTGTTTTCCTCTCTGGGTTTCTGGCCCGTCTCCCTCTCTTTCCATCAACAGTGGCCTTCAAAATAAACTGCGGAGTTGGATTAATGATCGTGTGTGTGCGTGTGTGTGCGTGTGTGTGTGTGTGTGTGTGTGTGTGTGTGTGTGTGTGTGTGTGTTAGACGATGTCCCTGCGACCCTGCGAGTGTGAGCGAGGGTGCGAATGCCGTCCTTGGCCCGGCATTAACAGTTCATGTGGGAGTTGGTATTAGTCTGCGCTGACAAGAGCTATCAATTTAACACACACACACACACACACACACACACACACACACACACACACACACACACACACACACACACACACACACACACACACACACACACACACACACACACACACACACACACACACACACACACACACACACACACACAGAGTAAAGGAATTAGGGTGAAAAGCTGAAATCCGACGGGCGACTTCGCCGACGCTTTTCATGCCCGTCCAATTCTGGTCATTAGCTCGGCCGTAGCGTCGCTCCTGCGGCGCCGCGGTTCCGTTTCCTGTCCGGACTGAATGAAGGGAACAATTAAATCCACGGCGCCGTGTGTATTTACGCAGAATTAGCGTTGCTAGCTCTGCCAGCGCGCCGAGCGCATTATCTGGCGAGTTGCATCGTGGGTAGAAAGGAAGCGGTCGGCCGTGCGGCTCGGCGCCGCGACGGCTTTGTGTTGTGGTGGAAACTTTCTCCTGCTCGTTTGACTTTGTCGGGACGGAGTCAGTAAAGTTCTGATGGCCACGGCGAGTATTCTTCTAGATTGTCGATGCTTCTGGCCGTATTTACGCCGTCAAAATAAAAGTCCCGGGAGAAAAAATGGACCGGCACTCGAGACACTCTGGGGGAAACCTTGTCGTTATGGGCCACCTACTGAGCATGTGCAGAACCGATGGTTCGTCGGGCCGTGGCGATGGCAAACAGTAGCGTAGTTTCGGAAAAGTTCAGATTTCCTTCGGCGACATGCAGACGGGTCGACACGTTTCCCCAAAAAAAAATACATTTGGTTTTCCCGCCGTCTCGACGCAGACGAGTCGGAGTGTTTTCAAAAAGTTGCGTATTCAGTGAATCCTGGTAATGTTGTCATTTAAAACGGTTCCCCAAAATGCAACGGTAGTTTTACAGGGTTGGAATGAAAATTCCATATAAAATTATACAAAAATGTACAACGCATTTCAAGACAGAGATCAGAATAGAGATCAAAGGAGTAAAATAAAGTTTTAGCACGAGGCAAAGTGTGAGAATTCCAGTAGTTATTCGACTATCAATGCATCTCTCTTGTGGTTATATGTGATTCCGTAGATCTTTCAGATCTGATATCAACTCGTCTATCTTTCTACTCTTATAATAATAAAAAAAGCTTTTATGTGTTAATAATCAAAGACGAAGTTCCATCAACAAAGCAAAACCCTCTTTTTTTTCCATCCCACTAAATATTTTGTCGAGGTTGATGTTCCAACAATGAAATCGATCGGTAAAGAGGCACCTTCTGGATCACCAGTATTAATACATTCGTATTGATCCACACATCAATAACAGGTTGGAAGCCCCACTTGTCTAAATTTGAAAACACTTATTTGAGGGTTTATTAATTTTTTTTTGACTTGTTCCGCCGGCGAAGAAGCTTTAATTGCCAGGAAAAGGAGATAAATCTCACCGACGCCAAAAGGCGGGAACACGGATCAGGAGGAAAGTACTCAGCAAATTGCAGCCCGATTGTAACAAGTGGCAACGTCATTATGTTCAAGGCAAAGTCCTGCAGAAACACAAAGTCTCTGGCAACCTGCTTTGATAACAGAGAAACGACGTACTGCATTCCATGAGTAGCCCCGAAAACATTTTCAGGAATACACTGATACCACATCTGTGAAGGAGCTTTAGCTCCTTGCTGATAGCGAGTATCGATCAGGGTACTTATTAAAAAAAACCCCTCATTTATGCTTAAAACGCAAACCATCTGCAAAGGTTCCGTCGACGTACGTCGGTTGGCAGAGCCGTCGTCGCCCACTTTGGAAGTTTTCCACTTCAATTCCCATCTCTGCCTGTCCTCACGTCGAAGTGTCCTTGAGCAAGACACTAAACCCCAAATTGCTCCCAATGGAAGGATTAGGCGTCTTGCATGGCAGCCGCCGCCACTCGCTGTGTGAATGGATGAATGTGACTGAAGATGTAAAGCGCTTTGGGACTGAAAATGTTATATGGGTGGAACCAGTTTACCGTTTATGTCGCTTCCAAGAGTATCGGAGGCTACTGCGTAGCCACAGTACTGCATAGCCACAATACTGCATAGCCACAGGACTGCGTAGCTACAGTACTGCATAGCCACAGTACTGTAGCTACAGTACTGTAATCATTTAGCATGTAGCATCACTGGTGTGTGAGCTCAGAACTGTTTTAGCATGTAGCATAGCCGGTGTTTGACCCCCGAATCTCTTTAGCAAGTAGCATGTAGCTTCACTGGTGTGTGAGCGCAGAACTGTTTTAGCATGTAGCATTGCCGGTGTTTCAGCCCTGAATCTCTTTAGCATGTAGCATCGCCGGTGTATGGGCCCCAAAACTCCATAGCGTGTAGCATCTCTGGTGTATGAGCCTTAGAACACTATAGCATGTAGCATAGCATTGCTGGTGCGCGATCCCCGAAACTCTTTAGCATGTAGCATGGCGCACGGCTCGACGTCGGGCAAACTCTTCTGGTCCAAATGTCGCTGGTGATGAAGTTGCTGTTGACGAAGTTACTGGTGACGAAGTCACCGGTGACGAAGTTGCTGGTGTACAAACTATATCTTTCCTCCTCTTGATATTTTTGCCAGAACATAATTTAGTCGCTCTCGCTTTAGTGATTCTCAATAGTTTGGACTTTGGGCGACACTGCTGACGCGTAACGCCATGTAATACTCGCCGGGTTGTGTCATCAGGGCTCGATTTCCCAGTACGAGTACGAGTACTCTGTACAGTACCAGACAAGGTTGTGTCATCTGCATCTGTGCACCCTATAATATTTCAAACATTCCCCCCAAAGTTCACGTCACTAGCATCCGTACCCTCGTGCCACGTTTCTTCTCCGCGTTAACTTAATCTCTCATTTTGTAGCCGGTCGTTCTTCGCCCCCGTCTGATTCCGGTCGTACATAATTGAGAGGAAAAGGCGTCGCGAGCGGCGGTGTTCGCAAACACAAACCCGATGAATTTTACAACACTTCGCAGCACTTTGCCGTGTTCTACAGCGTACACACAGACACGCATGGCTGCCCAGGGATACGCCGGCTGCCCTACTTCTTCTCCTCCTCCTCCTCCTCCCTCACCTCCTCCCTTCCTCATTGGCAGGTTTCTCTCTCTCTCTCTCTCTTCTCGCTCCTTCTGATTCCCGCTTCCCTCTGATCGTCCTCGTGAAGTTCCCGCACCTCCCTTGTTCGCCTAATCTGGTACATCCCGTCTCCAGCTGTTTGGCTTCCCCTCGCCGCTCCCGTTTTACTTTCCCCTCATCAAAGCGTATGCAGATTTTCCCTTCCTCAACCGTCCTGTAAATACTTGTTTAATAATGAAAGTTACACTGCGGCAGGTGAGAAGCGTTTGACACGGACTATTAAGGAACATAAGCTTTATTCTGTTTTTCTTTTTCTCCCCCCCTGGAAGTTGAACCTCGGGACCGGCAGCAGCTGTGCGCCAACGTTGACGGGATCTGTTGAAAGCCGAACATCCAGACACACAAGCGGAGATTAATGGAAAGCCATTAAGGCGCAGCGTCAGAAGCGTGAGGCTCTTAAAGCGAGGCGCCGCGGAGATACAGTATCGGTGGTTGGAGAGCTTGTCCAGTTCCCTTCTTTGACGGCGTCAGACGGACGTGTTGACGGGTTGAGCACCGTCAGAAATTCTCCCATTTGCTGTTTCGTATCGTGGTATTGAAGGCGCCGCTCAATTACGATTTTTTTGGGGTTGCCTGGGCCCCCGCTACCCCTCAATTTTAAAGTCCTAGTAAAATGAAAATTCGACCTCCAAAACACTCTGGCTGTCGCTTCTAGGGACATTTTTTTTGCTAGCTGGCTGAAGGGTAAAATGTTAAAACACGGCAATCTGTGAGAAAATAGCCAATAAACGGATGAGTCCAGGTATTACTTAATCGTCTACTAGCCGCCCGAGCTAGCGGCTCCCGCTAGCCGCGCGAGCTAGCCGCTCCCGTCGCCTGTGCTCCTTTTCTCCTCTCTCTGGTCTCTTCCAGGCTCAATCTTTCATCAAGGCTCATAAAACGCCGACTATAACTTCAAAACACTGTAAAAACTTAGATATTTAAGAGGAAAACAAGCCGATATAAACACAACAGATGGAGATCTGCACAACTCTTGACGTCACGCCCACGAAGAAGAAGGATTCCCCCGACTTCCTCGGCTGGAGATTCAAAATGGGGCTCCTGGGGGTTGGAGGGTGGCTGTCCTCCGGCCGGGCCTGGCTGGGCCTTCGCTCTTCCTGGTCTGAGGGGGGGGGGGACTGGTCTGGGGCTCACGGCTGGGGCCCTCTCTGTCCCGCCGGGTTGGGGGTGTGGTTGGGGGGGGGTAGCCCCCGGGGGCGCGGCGGGCTCCGCTGCCGGGATCGAGGGGGCTCCCTGCCCGCGTGGCCCTTTATCCAATATTTTTAAGTTAAAATATATATATATATATATATGTATATCTTTTTGCGTGATCATTTCAAACGCGACCTGCCGCGTGAACGTGATCGGACCGGATTTTGTCTGTGGGTCAAAACCTCCCCCGACAAAAACAAACAAAAAAAACCAACCATGGCGTATTTATTTATGGTTTCCAGGAATGAGAGAGGACAGACAGGGCGCCGCCGCCGCCGCCCGTCGGGGGTTCGCGGAGTGACGGAGGTGCTGCTAAAACACAATCAGCTCGGTGTGTCGGGGAGTTCGGCGTCTGCTGAGCGAGTTTGGAGGACAGAGTGCTGAAAGAGAGAGTGCAGATATGTGTCTTACTAGAGTCCGCGGCACTCGGCCAGGCAAAGCTGTCAAAGCTTCTTCCTCCAGACGCCGTCGGTGACGGCGTGTTGTCTCACACACACACACACACACACATACACACACACACACACACACACACTGAAAGCTCCCGTTTACAGGAGAGTGATTGATCGCTCGGAAGGAAAAAGTGTAAAAGGAAAACAATCTGCGGGGACATGTAGACTTATGTTGGTGCACAAACAGTTGGACGATGAATTTAGTCAAAAATAAATGTCGGCAGGAAGTCGGGAGTAACTCTCCACCTGCAGGAGTTCACGTGGTGTCGTTCGGCGAAAAACGAGACCGAACCAGTGTTCAGAGATTCTCCCTCCATTAGAATATCGGATCCTGGGAGCTGCATTCAGAATCTGCTGTGTCTTGTGTGAGCTGGACTGGCTCCGCCCCCACACACACACGCCCATCTATGGGAAGATGGAGGAAGTACTTCCTCTCGTGGCGCCATGTGCCAGAGCAGAGCTGCTCTAATTGTGGGAGGAGTCAAAGAGGGGGGGGGGGGCGGGGGGGGCTACCTTGATTGTGATTGGCTGAACCCCCCCCCCCGATGACACTATATAGGGTTTGATTTCCGATTGGCTGCTTGGAGCAACACACTTTTTAAAACCTGGAACCAGCGTCGTTCCAGGTCTGGAGACGATTCTTTCTGCTGGAGAACCTTTCGGAACCCATAAACTTCCTGATGTTTTTCACATTAAAAGATTTTTAACAGCTTCATGGCGAGAGAGATCAGGAGCATAGAGACACTTTAATGATCCCAGATCTTGAAACCGTAACGTTAACGTAAAGTTAGCGCTATCGGAGCGTAGCAACAGAGCTAGCCCAAGCACCCGCACGTTAAATTTACAAAACAAACAGGAGCAGGTAGACTTTTTTTTTTTTTATCGTACTACGACATACAAGTCGTAATATCGCACGGCACGGCTGCCATGCAAGGCGCTCTATGCAACCGCTGGCAGCGTCTTGCTCGAGGGCACGTCGACACGCGGGATCGACCCTGCTGGAGCCACAAGCCGCTTCCAAACAAACCTTCTCATGTCGATTTCGACACTTTCAGGAACGACACAAGTGTTTATGTCCATATAGCCTCTTTTTTTATTACTATTTATTTCTTTTTTATTGGAACGCTCCGGATTGTTAGAAACGGCAATCCAATGGCGTCGCCGCTCCTTGGCGACAGCAGTCGGGTTCCTCTGCAGTTGAGCGACTCTTTTGATTTCCATGTTTGAACGGTTGTCAAATCGGGGTGAAAAAAAAAAGAAAAGAACAGCGGAAATGGCAGGAAGGGGAAGAACAAGAGCGAGTTTTTTCATGTGAAAACTGCTTCAGATGTAAATTTCATATCCCTTCATGTTGAATCAGCTTCAACGGGTGCGTCCTCGATGGGACGGACGGGGGTGGGGGGGGGGGGGGGGTGTGGGGGGGTGTGGGGGGGGGGGACGCCGCCGTCTCTCTCGGATTATTAGCGGCGGTGGCTAACAGAGCAGAGAATGGAGTAGCCCTCAGCAATCTAGCGGCGGCGAATTGAAAAGCCAGGCCAACCAATTATGTTGTCAGCATACACAGTGATGGGAGAGGGAGGGACATACTAACACACACACACACACACACACACACTCACACACACACACACACACACACACAGGGCCGGAGCACGATAAATAAAGCTCATCTCCTCTCGGCGGCTCATTGCCCTGTCAGGCCAAATAAGGAGGCCTCATTTCCCCCCAGTGATACAGGAAACACACAGCGATACACAAGTAGATGAATGCTGACACACACACACACACACACACATGAAGCACAAACACACAACAATGAGACACATCACATTTAGATGACGAGAGGAGCTGCGTTCTGGACCCGTGGAACACACACACGCACACACACACACACGCACGCACGCACGCACGCACGCACGCACGCACGCACGCACGCACGCACGCACGCACGCACACGCATGCACACACACACACACACACACTGGGACATTGCATTAGTGGAGAGAGATGCAGCGTGGTACACTTGTGACACGACGATTAGTCAATCCTGTACCCACAATGCATTGGAGTGGAGAAGGCAATCTGAAGTTGCAGGAAATCGAGTGTTTCAGTGTGTGTGTGTGTGTGTGTGTGTGTGTGTGCGTGTGTGTGTTCCACCCCTCTCGTGGGGTTCAGAGCCGCTGGAGACGCCACACTTGTGGGGTCAAACACGCGCCACCGAGAACAAAATGTTTCGTCCCAGAACGATGTCTTTATTTTTCATTTATTTATTTCTGCCCAGCGTTCAGAGTTATAGCGTTGTTGGGAACGGACAAGGCAATGCATTTCATTAATAGGCTAGAAAACAACTGTGGGAACAGAGAGAAAGAGGAAAAACTAATAATGTCTTAATGCACATACGCGGTTTTTTTTATTTATTTTTTTTATTTCTACGTGTGGACCAAACTGCATTTACACATTTCAATTATGGTAATTTTCCATTCCGAGGCGCTGAAGAAATTAAAGTGAATTACTTCACTAAGACGTGTTCTACATGTATATTTGGTTTGTTTAGTTGAAAGTGAATATAAATGTTCGGGATCGGCGATATGGGAGTCGGTCGGGAATTAATGCAAGTCGATGGATGTCTAGAAACTGTGTGTGTGTGTGTGTGTGTGTGTGTGTGTGTGTGTGTGTGTGTGTGTGTGTGTGTGTGTGTGTGTGTGTGTGTGTGTGTGTGTGTGTGTGTGTGTGTGTGTGTGTGTGTGTGTGTGTGTGTGTGTGTGTGTGTGTGTGAGAGAGAGAGAAAGAGTGGGAGCCGACAGGAAGTCTGTAGAAAATTCATCGTCGAGTCTTTAATAAACATAATGGTGCCGTGTATGTGCAGTTTACAAAACTTTATATACAAGAACATTTGGCATAATGTAATTTATGTTTATGGTTGTGTGTGTGTGTGTGTGTGTGTGTGTGTGTGTGTGTGTGTGTGTGTGTGTGTGTGTGTGTGTGTGTGTGTGTGTGTGTGTGTGTGTGTGTGTGTGTTTTTAATCATTGCAGAGAAATGAAAAGTTAATGCTGAAGCTACATCACAAATGAACGGATGGATGGACGGATGACAAATTATGGATGGATGGATGGATGGATGGATGATGGATGGATGGATGTGTCGGGATTCATGGTTGGTAATTAGCATTAATAATTACTGTAAGTAACAGATTACTGAAAGTAATTTTGGAAAAATTGGAATTACTAATTAAGTAAACGGTCATTTACTCATCAGCAACTCCTAGAGTAATTGAGTAATTACTCAAAAGCTAATAAATTATCAAAAATAATTTATTAATGAAAAATTATTAATTTGAATAAATTGATTATTTGTCAAATAATAATGAATCGGGGCACCACCAGCTAAGCTGGAAATAGCTAATACCAAATTTCAGTCTCGTTCGTCAAAAGGTTATTTAAGTTAGTCAATATTTCTCTGTAAATATAAAAATCTTAAATAACAAGGAAGGTGTGAGATTCAAGCACACACTGTTACAAATTGTCAACAATAAATACACAATAATTACCAAGAATCGATCAATTCAGTTAAAATGCGTTGATTAACAAAAATGCATTCATTCGTAAATAATTCAGAAATGATTAATTAAAACAACACAATTAAGTAATAAACACCAAAACACGGAGGTCTAATCCACTAAGATGGAGGGATGGATGTATAAAGGGGGTAAAAGTAATCTTTGCCTTTATTTCCAGTCCAGGATACTTCATGCAGGATCTTAAAAATAAAACTTTTTTTTGTTTGTTTGTTTTAACTTGGTTACCTCACAACTTTTAACTTTAACTTTCTTTTTTACAGAGTTGACTTTGTTTACCCCCTTCGTCGCCCCCCCGGACAGTCCGTACACGTCTAAATCTCTGCGTAGAAGCAAAACAACACCGAGGTCCGGAGTAGATGGGCGTCTTTCTTAAACCGCCGCTGCCGCGGCAGCAGCCTCCGGTCTAATGGCCGTCTATAAATGTCAGCGCGGACGTGTCTGTATTCATGGCGGCAGTTATCAGCTTTCAGATGTGCTTCTGCCTCGCCGCCCCCCCCCCTCCCCCGCCCTAAGTGGTCCTGATGCGTCCGTATTGATACCCACCTGTTAGCAGCCATTTCAGTCGCCTGATGAAATATGGATGCCGGCTCCACCCCCTCCTCCACCCCCCCCTCCATGTCCCTCATGCCTATTTATTGATGCTCCCAAGAGTTATCAGTCCCCCCCCCCCCCTCCCCCTCGCTGTGGCCGTCCCCCCCCCTTTTTCCTTCCACTGTTTCCCTGTTTTATTAACCACCCGCACGCCGGCGGCGATGAAATATGAATGCATGTCCTTTCTCTCTTTCTGTCCCTCTCCTTCTACCACTTACCGCCTGTTTTAACCTGGTGTCTCTCTGATGAAATATGAATGTGTGTGTGTCCCCGTCCCCCGTCCCCGTCCCCCGTCCCCCCCGTCCTCCACCGAGAGTTTCAGCTCTTCATCGCGGCGGGATGAAATATAGATCTAGACGTGTGCGTCTGCGCTATTAATCCGTCACGGGAGGAATTATGTGACGTCCGTCAACTTTGTTTTAATAAAAGTTGCGTGAATAAAGTGATTTATTCTCACGGTCTTCTGGAAACTCGGAGAGGTTGTCGAGGATTCAGGACAACTTTTTTTTAATCTTCTCCCCGCCGGGAGCGCGAGTCATTTCAGAAAAGTTGCCTGTTTGCACAGCGACGTTCAGAAAACGACGTTAGTTTTTTTTTTCCACTCGGGTCGCAAAGTGAAGACGGCGGCCGTTATTTTAGTCCCGATTCGCGATCCGGATTCTGGACGATGACGCCGATTCTTCCCCGGAAAACACGCATTCCGATTGGATAGCGTCGCGTAATTCCGCGGGATTCCCTCGAGTGACGAAGTCGGGGGGGAAAAACAACCTCGTCGTCGGCCATTTTGAATTTTTCACCTCCGTCACCGGAACGTATTAAAAACTCACTCAAAAACAACTTCAACGGATTAAATGTCGCTTCTGAAAGGTAAAACGACGTATTTTGGATTATTTTGATGTTCTAATCCAGAAGTTTCATAACTTTTTATGGTTCAGAAAAAAAAGTTGACTGAGCAGGATTTGATTTGTCATCGACCAATATGATAAACATACACGACACACATTTACCAGGTTATTAAAACAACATGTATGTGGATAAAAAGTGACTGATACAGTAAATATGGTGTGGCAGTAGTGGTAGGCAGTGGAATGGCAGCTCCAATATTAACACTGTCAAATGTATTTCAGACCAAGAACAAAGAATCTAGATTATTATTCCTTCAGATTGAAGAGTACAAAGAGACAAACCTTCCCTGAGAGTTTCATTGAGAAATCTTGATTATTAAAGAAACTACAAGTGTAAAAAAAAAAGGTTTTCGGTCACAGGTTAGTAAGACAAGTCCACTAATTAGTAAACTTCTTTCACCAATAAATTCCTCATTTGTTCAGATATCTGAATGGTCTTTTCCTTCCCAGAGCAGAAAAGCACAACGGGTATTAAAGTGAGAGAAGTCGGGGAGCAGATGGAACCTCGACGTCTCCTCCTCCGCCGGACCGGAGAACCGACTGCTTGGTTTTAACGAGCGGTGGAACCGATTCAGCGCAATCAGTGGAAATTTAATCTATAATAACGAATCAACCAACAAACAAACAAACAGTGTCGAGATCGATCGTGTTCATCAGTGGAAAGAATCAGAGATGTTCAGTCTTCAGGCAGGAAACTAGTGGAGACGAGGTCAAACCAGCCAGCAGTACATCCATCCATCCATCCATCTTCATGGCCATCCATCCATCATCTATCCATCCATCAAACCATCCATCTATCTATCTATCCAGCTACATGGCCATCCGTCCATCCATCTATCTATCTATCCATCCATCCATCCATCCATCCATCTTCATGGCAAACCATCCATCAGCCATCCATCCATCTTCATGGCAAACCATCCATCAGCCATCCATCCATCCATCCATCCATCTTCATGGCAAACCATCCATCAGCCATCTATCCATCCATCCATCTTCATGGCAAACCATCCATCAGCCATCCATCCATCCATCCATCTTCATGGCAAACCATCCATCAGCCATCCATCCATCCATCCATCCATCTTCATGTCAAACCATCCATCATCTATCCATCCATCAATCCATCCATTCATCCATCTACCCAGCTACATGGCCATCCATCCATGCATCCAACCAGCAACATGGCCAACCATCCATCATCTATCTATCCATCCATCCATCCATCCATCCATCCATCTCCATGGCCAACCATCCATCCATCCATCCATCCATCCATCTCCATGGCCAACCATCCATCTATCCATCCATCTTCATGGCCAATCATCCATCATCTATCCATCCATCCATCCTCATGGCCAACCATCCATCATCCATCCATCCATCCATCCATCCATCCATCTCCATGGCCAACCATCCATCTATCCATCCATCTTCATGGCCAATCATCCATCATCTATCCATCCATCAATCCATCCATTCATCCATCTACCCAGCTACATGGCCATCCATCCATGCATCCAACCAGCAACATGGCCAACCATCCATCATCTATCTATCCATCCATCCATCCATCCATCCATCTCCATGGCCAACCATCCATCCATCCATCCATCCATCCATCTCCATGGCCAACCATCCATCTATCCATCCATCTTCATGGCCAATCATCCATCATCTATCCATCCATCCATCCTCATGGCCAACCATCCATCATCCATCCATCCATCCATCCATCCATCCATCTCCATGGCCAACCATCCATCTATCCATCCATCCATCCATCCATCTCCATGGCCAACCATCCATCCATCCAACCAGCAACATGGCCAACCATCCATCATCTATCCATCCATCCATCCTCATGGCCAACCATCCATCATCTATCCATCCATCCATCCTCATGGCCAACCATCCATCATCCATCCATCCATCCATCCATCCATCCTCATGGCCAACCATCCATCATCCATCCATCCATCCATCCATCCATCCATCCATCCACTCATCAGTTCAGTAAGTTTCAGAACTGACTTCAGTCGCTCTGAATCCATTTGTTTGAAACTGTTGTGAGGTGAAGGAGGGAGGAATACGTGGTGACGAGACACGAAGGAGGGAAAGAAGCAAGCGTCTAAATCAGGACTGAAAGCGGATCAGAAAAGAAAAAAAACCAACAGAAGCCCACTTTGGCCCATCTGCCAATGTGACGAGTCAGCAGCTCTGCTCAGAGTGTTCCTTACCTTGCCGCCTCCTCCTCCTCCTCCTCCTCATCCTCCTCTTCCTCCGTTCTGTCACTTTGTCATTTCGCCTCCGTCTGAAACAAGCGAGAGACGGTGGTGACGGCCATGTTTTATTAAACAGGTGTTTTTGTTTCTGCCATAATGGAGCGGAGTGGGAACGTGTCCCCTCTTTGATGCCGCTATATCGAGACGTCCGGCTAAAAAGCCCAGAGCTCCACACAAAGTGACGAACTCCCGCGAGAAAGGAATGTCGGAAAACGTCTCCACTTTTTTTTTTTTTTTTCCACCCCCCAAAGTCTGTGGCAGTTTTTGTGCAGATATCAGCACATTGAACTAATCCATTAGCCCTTGCTGCCGGCGGAGAGAGACGGAGGTCAACTCTGCTAGCGGGCCCCCCCCCCCCCCAAAAAAAACTTTTACTCTTTTCCTCTGCAAACGTCACGTCTGCTTCTTACGGGATTTAACAAAATATATAAAATAAGAGAAAAATGCAAGGTTAATTTTCGCTTTCTATCCACCGCTTCCTCTGCAGGAGGAAAATGAAGACAGATGGAGATGGAGAGCAGGTGGTGAGGACATTTAGAGGTATATTTAAGTATATATATTTATATATGTACCCTCCCGCCCGCCTTTTCTCTTTCCTGAAGTGTAATCTCAACGCGTCCACATGCCCCCTCCCTCCGCGGAGCCGGCAGACGCTCCCAGGATGTCGCATTAATTGGGTTTATTTAAAAAGGCGACACTCATTAAATGTTAATTTATATTGACGGGGCATCGAATTGCAAATGCGAAAAGGTGTCACTCGGAGCGCTTTTAGCCCCGTTTCTGGGTAATTGTTGGCGACAGCAGGAATTTCCACGCGGACGGGAAGCGAGTTGGCCTCGGTCGAACCGTCCTGGATCGGTTCCCCCCGACGGGTCCAGGAAGCAGAACCCACTCATCTGGACTGATCCTCACACTCTGCTGTCATCATGAACAGGATCGCATGTATCGATCCATATGTTGATGATCTACCTGTATTTATTTATCTATGTAGCTGAGGAGTTGACATGGAATATTTATTCAAACTACTTTTTCGGTTTTAATCCATTTTTTTAGAGCATTTAAGATTTGTAATAAATGTTTTTCTTTGAATTCATAAAGGTTAATTATTTTAACCTAAATTATTATTATTATTATTACATATGGTTTTAAGGCTCATCACATTGTTTATTTACTTGCATTTATTTAAAAAAATTTTATTTTATCATTTGTATATTTTCTTTTTTGGG
Source organism: Blennius ocellaris (assembly GCF_963422515.1). Taxonomy (NCBI): domain Eukaryota; kingdom Metazoa; phylum Chordata; class Actinopteri; order Blenniiformes; family Blenniidae; genus Blennius; species Blennius ocellaris. Next base: position 24,144,488 of record NC_137662.1, on the reverse strand, counting down.
ATGTACTTTATATCTTACATCTCATTTGAGAATAAAATAAAATAAAATAAAATAAAATGGAATAGAATAGAATGGAATAGAATAACATGGAATAGAATAGGTTGAGGGTCGAGGGCAGGTGCAGGACGGTAAACTCACAGCAGCACAGCTGGTCACGGTGGGGGGTCCGGACTCTCTGGTCCTCCTGCAGTCAGCTCCTCCAGTGGATCACAGGTTCCGGCAGTAGAGACGGATCAACACCCGGTTCTCTGCTCCGGCTCCAACGTTGACATCGTCCAACACGTCCAATATCGTCCAACACGTCCAACTCTTAGTCTCATTCTTTGGCGGCTGAGGGGTCGTTCGCTAGCACTGCTTCCCTCTTTTTCCAGTCTGTCGCGAGGAAAGGGTTCGATTTGTTGCCGCGACAAAGACGCTGACCGATCGGCGACGTGGTCGGGCGTATGGAGAGCGGGCGACGACGTGATGCCGTGTGGACGTCCACAATAAGGCCTTGTCCACACGAGCTAACGTGATCGGTTGGCCTCCTCATGCACGTCTCCTTCAGCGTCTCCAACTACCTGAGCAGGTGAGCTGAACACCTCCCATCTCACCGTCTGATTGGCTGTGAGCTGCAGCTGGAGGTCGTTGACTGCCCACAACAACAACACTGGCTCAGGTGTGAGTATAGAGCTACACACTTAGATGGATAGAACAAAAACATAGAGTGCAATTAAATGAACAGAAAACAACACTTGAGTAAACAAACACATTTCAAAACATACACGTTTTACTGTGGGCTACACTTGTCCATTTATTAGAAAATGGGGCTTGAAGCCACTGAAGATGCAATTTTTTTGAAAACGCTTCCCGAGAAGGAACTTTTTTTTTTTTTTTTTTTTATTAAAAGAAAGAAAGACATTTTTAAATACATTACAGTCATTCCAATTTGCTTTTATAGAGAAAATAGAAAAGCCCAACGTATCGGAATCAGACACTTGATGGTCTGAAACCCGATAAAACAGCTTTTACAACATGAAACCAGAGGATGAAGTGACGTCGGTCGGATTCGATGGAACGACGACCTCGTGAACCACATCTGATCACGTCTCTGATCAACAAGCTGAGATTCATCGATTTCCTTTAATGAGGCGACGCCAAGGAGGAGGAGGTGGAATCTGCTGACTCAGCGCTGTGGAGAGACGATGGGAGGAGGAGGAACCTGCACAACCAGGCCCATAGGAGGAGGAACCTGCAGAACCAGACTGAGAGGAGGAGGAGGAACCTGCAGAACCAGGCTCTGAGGAGGAGGAACCTGCACAACCAGGCCCAGAGGAGTAAAAACCTACAGAACCAGACCCGGAGGAGGAGGAACCTGCACAACCAGGCCCAGAGGACGAGGAGGAGGAACCTGCAGAACCAGGCCCTGAGGAGGAGGAAACTGCATAACCAGGCCCTGAGGAGGAGGAAACTGCAGAACCAGACTAGGAGGAGGAGGAACCTGCACAACCAGGCCCAGAGGAGGAGGAACCTGCACAACCAGGCCCTGAGGAGGGGGAACCTGCAGAACCAGGCCCTGAGGAGGAGGAACCTGCATAACCAGGCCCTGAGGAGGAGGAAACTGCAGAACCAGACTAGGAGGAGGAGGAACCTGCACAACCAGGCCCAGAGGAGGGGGAACCTGCAGCACCAGGCCCGGAGGAGGAGGAACCTGCAGAACCAGACTGAGAGGAGGAAGAACCTGCAGAACCACACCAAGAGTAGCAGGAACCTGCAGAACCAGACCCCGAGGAGGAGGAACCTGCACAACCAGGCCCTGAGGAGGAGGAACCTGCAGAACCAGACTGAGAGGAACAGGAGGAACCTGCACAACCAGGCCCTCAGGAGGAGGAACCTGCAGAACCAGGCCCAGAGGAGGAGGAACCTGCACAACCAGACCCCGAGGAGGAGGAACCTGCAGAACCAGACTGAGAGGAAGAAGAACCTGCAGAACCACACCAAGAGTAGCAGGAACCTGCAGAACCAGACCTCAAGGAGGAAAAACCTGCAGAACCAGACCTCAAAGAGGAAAAACCTGCAGAACCAGACTAAGTGTAGTATGAACCTGTAGAACCAGACCTCAAGGAGGAGAAACCTGCAGAACCAGACCTCAAGGAGGAGAAACCTGCAGAACCAGACCTCAAAGAGGAAAAACCTGCAGAACCAGACCAAGTGTAGCAGGAACCTGCAGAACCAGACCTCAAGGAGGAAAAACCTGCAGAACCAGACCCAGAGGAGATTCTCTTTATAAATCTAGATAAAACACAGATGTGATGAGCGCAGGCTCTCTAAAATGTACATTGAATAAACTTCAAGATAAAACAGTTTGTTCTTTACGTTAAAGTTAAAAATGTCAATATTTAAGAGTCAGTTCTAGTCGCTGACGTACATCTAGAATATCTTGTCAAGACTTTCCTGAAGGAAATTCCTCATCACACTCAGACAAACACGCGTTTCTAGCGTTGACATTTGGTGAAACATCCTGTTTTAACCATCAATTTCACTACATGTAATTAAAACTATCCTCATGGATCTTTGAGAAAGTTTGGCGCTTCTTTTTCTTGAGTAACTTTAAATGTTTCTTGTATAACCTGGTGTCTGTGGCGTCGGACTCGTCCTCCACTGTGCCTGAACTCCTCACACTCTTTTGGCTGATGAGTGACGGCCGTCTCTTCCACAATCGGATATTTTCTGAAGAACCGTCGACCCTTATTGGCCATTTCCTTCGTCTGATTGAAACATTAGATACACATTAGATCGGGTCTTTATGGCGGCAAAGCTTTATTAGGTACCCACCGTGCCGCGCGTAATGATATAATTTGCATTCTCTCAAAACTTTTTGGCGAATTTCCCCAGATTTTGTTGACAGCCTCCATTAAGAACCTGTTCCAAAATTAATCAAGGCTTCATTATTTTTTTCTCCCCCCCCCCCCCACCCACCCCCCGTTCCCTCTCTGAGCATTAACTTTTGATGGGTTGCGCCGCTCGACAATTTGCAGGATCGCTTTGCGTTATCGAAAAGTTTGGCGGCAGCTGTCTCAATTACAGCGGGACTATTAATGTGGATCGGTAATGGATGAAGACCATTTGTATACCGGCCCGACCGAACGACAGCGAAGGTCTTTTATATGCCTTCCGAGTCTCGTGTTCCACCGCTTCATATTTAATCAGAAGGGCTCTCGAAGAGATCGTCTCCGCCGCCGGTTTTTTTATCACCCATTGTCTTTTAATCGGCGCCGTTTCTCCTTCCGTCGCCGCTCGCGTGACTCGCGCTCGCCCAAAACACCACAATTAAAGCGAGAACCAAATCGTAATTAAAATGATAGCGCGGGAATGAGGAGCCTGTCAGCGCGGCTAAATGAACCAAAATGAGGCGTTTATTACTTAAATGGATTACAGATGTATTACTTTAGGTGAATTAAGGACCTGCTCTGCGCGAGGGGGAGGCGGCAACGCTCCGTCCTCGCTCGTCCCCTGTCTTTCGGGGTATCGATCGATCGGGGGAGGGGATTGGTGGGGTGGGGGGTGGGGGGGGATCAATGAGACAGTTTGTACTGGTGCTGATGTACTCAGTCAATCCCTGAGATTCAATCTCATCGCCGTCACTTGTTTGGCAGCTGAGGGGTCGTTTGCTAACACTCCTTCCCTCTTTTTCTAGTTTGTCGCGAGGAAAGGGTTCGATTTGTTGCCGCGACCAAGACGCTGACCGATCGGCGACGACGTGATACCGTGAGCGGAAAAAAAACTAAAAACTCTGCGAGCCGATCGAACGGGAGTGTCGAGTCTCATGGACGTCCACAGTAAGGCCTTGTCCACAGGGGCTAACGTGATCGGTTGGTCTCCCCCGTTTCCGTCCACTCGATGATGATGATGATTGTCCGATATCGTCCAACACGTCCAACTCTTAATCTCATCGCCGTCACTTCTTTGGCGGCTGAGGTGTCGTTTGCTAACACTCCTTCCCTCTTTTTCTACTTTGTCGCGAGGAAAGGGTTCGATTTGTTGCCGCGACAAAGACGCTGACCGATCGGCGAAGCGGATCGAGCGTATGGAAAGCGGGCGACGACGTGATACCGTGAGCGGAAAAAAAACCAAAAAACTCTGTGAACCGATCGAACGGGAGTGTCGAGTCTCATGGACGTCCACAGTAAGGCCTTGTCCACACCGGCCAACGTGATCGGTTGGTCTCCCCCATTTCCGTCCACTCGTCACTATGAACACGGCTCGATGTCGTACTTATGCCAGGCCTTCGGGCGGCGCCGTGACTCTGCGTTATTGAAGCGACGAGCATCGGCAGCTCCATCTGAAGGAGTTGGTTGGTTCTCTGGCAATCGGCAAGATCGAACCTTGACCGAAGTCGAATGATGGCGATTGTCCGACATCGTCCAACACGTCCAACTCCACGTCGTCAAACTCGATGCTCGGAGTAATCGCTGCCGCTATAAATACTCTTATTTGTCCGTGAATAAAGCGTCTCGATACAAAAGAGAATCGGAGGAATTCGTGTCTTAGAGACGTTTCGAACTTCCTCCTCTCATGACGACCCTTCCCGTTTAGCCGATTCAATGAGCGTTGAGAGATCACACCACGGCGACCGGCGGCTTCCCGCTGACCATCAGGGTATAAAACACGCAAAACCGCCAATTTAAATATTCCTCTATGTGCAAAAAAAAAATAAAAATAAAAGTACAACAACCCACAAACGCACACAAACTGAAGCTCCATCTATTTTCTCGATTTGACACGCTTCACGCAGGATCTGACTAAATCAGACCCCGTAACTTCTAATTATCTCCTCCTCTCCTTCATCCACTCGCCTCTTCATCCCTCCCTCCTCCATCTTCATGTTCACCTCCTCCTCCTCCTCCTCCTCCTCCTTATAACTCCATTAGTCAGGGAATTAGGCAGGAAGATAGATTGGAAAGAAATCAGCTTTCCTTGGAGGAGTTAATTCTCTCCTCCTATCCCACCATCGCCATTTTCCCTCCCCTCGCGTTCTCCTCATCTTTCTCTATCTTTCTCCATCTCCCACCATTTTACGCTGCCATTATTATTCCCCCTTCGTTCTCCGTCTGCCTCGACTTTCTTTCTCCGTCTCTATCACTCCATCACCATTTCCCTCTCTTTTCTTCCCGCCCCTGCGACGGCCTAATTTCAGGGTTTTAGTGCAGTTAATGAACGCCCACGGCTCCCGGCTCCTTCTGTCCGTTCCCGGAACGGCGGGAAAGCTTGCTACTTTTATTTTGACGGTCACCGTAATAACAATCCAACTTGGTACTTTTATTTTGACAGTCACCATAATGGCAATCTAACTTGGTCATTTTATTTTGATAGTCACCATAAAAACAATCTAATTTGGTCATTTTATTTTGACAGTCATCGCAATAACAATCTAACTTGGTCGTTTTATTTTGACAGTCACCGTAATAACAATCCAACTTGGTAGTTTTATTTTGACAGTCATGGTAATAACAATCTAACTTGCTACTTTTATTTTGACGGTCACCGTAATAACAATCCAACTTGGTCATTTTATTTTGACAGTCACCATAATAACAATCCAACTTGGTTCTTTTATTTTGACAGTCACCGTAATAACAATCCAACTTGGTCGTTTTACTTTGACAGTCACCGTAATAACAATCCAACTTGCTCATTTTATTTTGACAATCACCACAATAACAATCCAACTTGGTACTTTTATTTTGACAGTTACTGTAATGACAATCCAACTTGCTCATTTTATTTTGACAGTCATATAATAGCAATCCAACTTGGTCATTTTATTTCGACAGTCACCATAATCACAATCCAACTTGGTAGTTTTATTTTGACAGTCACCGTATTAACAATCCAACTTGATACTTTTATTTTGACAGTTACTGTAGTGACAATCCAACTTGGTCGTTTTATATTGACACTCACCGTGATAAGACTCTAACCTGGTCATTTTATTTTGACGGTCACGTAATAGCAATTCAACTTGGTCATTTTATTTTGACAGTCACCGTAATAACAATCCGTAATAAATACATACAATTATATACTAAAAATACTCTGATGAAGTTAATAAATATAGTGAATTCTCCTGAAACACTTTCCTCTATTTGCACGACTGTATTTTTCCGTTTCCAGAAAAAAAGCCGCCGTAGTATAAAAGCTGTAAAAAGAAACATTGGGTACGCGACCCGCTGCAGCCAGTCTGACACTCCGAGGTTAAAGTTCAACCGAGTCTATTTTCTCACGCAAGGTCAGAAAAAAACTATATCATCTTCTCAACTTCGCCTCATTTGCATTGGCAGAACGGCTGTCGCCGATTCCTAGCGGCGAGCGCGCAACACCGACAAACCCGAAGCGTCTTCACGCCTGTACGCACAACCGACACCTGAAGGAAACGTGTGATATGGCGTTCTGATAAACACACACACACACACACCTACAAACTCCCAGAGAAGTAAACACGTCAACGCTAACAAAGCCGCCGTAAAACTGTTTTATTCCACCATCTGGCGAGTCTGACATGTTTATTACGCCTCATAACCCAGGCAACTCTTTTTACTAGCGCGTCAAGGCGTTTGTCTCGGGGAAACCGTGGACGTGTCGGCGGGGGGAAGTTCGGAAGAACCTTTATCTTGGCAGTACAACTTCACAACGACAAAAAAAGCAAAAAACCCAACATTTTATTTAAGATTACATTAGTTTGAAGTGCGATCGCGGAACGGAGAGCCTCCCGACTAGTGGCGAACGGAAGAACCTTTATCTTGGCAACGGCGGTACAACTTCACAACGACAAAAAAAACCCAACATTTTATTTAAGATAACAGTAGTCTGAAGTGCGATCGCGGAATGGAGAGCCTCCCGACTAGCGGCGAACGGAAGAACCTTTATCTGGCAACGGCGGTACAACTTCCCGACGACAAAAACCCAACATTTTATTGAAGATTACAGTAGTCTGAAGTGCGATCGCGAAATGGAGAGCCTCCCGACTACCGGCGAACAGAAGAACCTTTATCTTGGCAACGGCGTTACAACTTCCCGATGACAAAAAAAGCAAAAAACCCAACATTTTATTTAAGATTACATTAGTTTGAAGTGCGATCGCGGAATGGAGAGCCTCCCGACTACCGGCGAACGGAAGAACCTTTATCTTGGCAACGGCGGTACAACTTCACAACGACAAAAAAACCCCAACATTTTATTTCAGATTACATTAGTTTGAAGTGCGATTGCGGAATGGAGAGCCTCCCGACTACCGGCGGAACGAAGTTTGATCAACAGCGACGGCGGTGTTTTCCTCCAGTGAGGGTCTGAAGGGGGGTAATCAGGAAGAGAGGAGCAATCAGCCCAGGTTGTCTCTGTCTCTAATCATGCGGCGGACCCCCGTGGACACTGTTGACGGCGCCTGTATGCTGTGCGTCTTGATTGCGTCCAATCAAGCCAGAGACCCCCCCCCCCAATAAGGCTGTCAATGAGGCACCCGTCACACACACACACACACACACACACACACACACACACACGACATGTGTCACTCAACAGGAAACGATTCTCTCTCCAGATTAAATGCAGCTTGAAGCTCCACTTAGTTAAAGTTCCACATAACTTGTACAACAGGGACAAACTCCTTGTTAAAACTATTTGAAGCTGGTAAATCAGAATAGAGACTTTTTTTGGGGGGGGTGGGGGGTCTATTAACGAATTAGTCGTCCCTCACTACAACTCGCTATTTCGTGGATTTTTGTGTGTGTAATTTTGCATGCTTTTTTTTTTTTTGTTAAGGCGTATGAACGTGCGCAGTGTTCTGCGTGCTGATTGGCTAAGGGAGAACCTGCACATTGTATTATCATTACAGTAACTGTCAAAATAAAATGACCAAGTTGGATTGTTATTACGGTGACTGTTATTACGGTGACTGTCAAAGTAAAATGACCAAGTTGGATTGTTATTACGTGACTGTCAAAGCAAAATGACCAAGTTGGATTGTTTTTACGGTGACTGTCAAAATAAAACGACCAAGTTGGATTGTTACTACGGTGACTGTCAAAGTAAAATGACCAAGTTGGATTGTTATTACGTGACTGTCAAAATAAAATGACCAAGTTGGATTGTTATTACGGTGACTGTCAAAATAAAATGATCAAGTTGGATTGTTATTACGGTGACTGTCAAAATAAAACGACCAAGTTGGATTGTTATTACGGTGACTGTCAAAGTAAAATGACCAAGTTGGATTGTTATTACGTGACTGTCAAAGTAAAATGACCAAGTTGGATTGTTTTTACGGTGACTGTCAAAATAAAACGACCAAGTTGGATTGTTACTACGGTGACTGTCAACGTAAAATTACCAAGTTGGATTGTTATTACGTGACTGTCAAAATAAAATGACCAAGTTGGATTGTTATTACGGTGACTGTCAAAATAAAATGATCAAGTTGGATTGTTATTACGGTGACTGTCAAAGTAAAATGACCAAGTTGGATTGTTATTACGGTGACTGTCAAAATAAAACGACCAAGTTGGATTGTTACTACGGTGACTGTCAAAGTAAAATGACCAAGTTGGATTGTTATTACGTGACTGTCAAAATAAAATGACCAAGTTGGATTGTTATTACGGTGACTGTCAAAATAAAATGATCAAGTTGGATTCTTATTACGGTGACTGTCAAAGTAAAACGACCAAGTTGGACTGTTTCTACGGTGACTGTCAAAATAAAACTACCAAGTTGGATTGTTATTACGGTGACTGTCAAAATAAAACAACCAAGTTGGATTGTTATTATGGTGACTGTCAAAATAAAATGACCAAGTTGGATTGTTATTATGGTGACTGTCAAAATAAAATGATAAATTAGATTATTATTACGGTGACCATCAAATAAAATGACCAAGTTGGATTGTTATTACGGTGACTGTCAAAATAAAACAACCAAGTTGGATTGCTATTACATCTGAGGTCCAAGCATCAATTTTTGTTGCTAAGGAGACGACGGCGCTAATTACAAAAAAAACAGCGCTCTACGTCCGGCCGCCGCGCCGCCGCGTCGCCGCGGACGACGCCGGAGTTGGTAAAGCCGCTGAACTTTTCCTGGCGCGTGTCCGGAGAGCGATAAGCCGGAGCGCCGAGGGACTGGATTATTACCCCACAAAGTCAAACCTGGCAACATTTCTGTCACATCGGAGTCTTAATGGCTTGTTTCCTCCCGTCTGTGACATTGACTCCTCCGTGGAGACGCTGACTGATGGGGCTATAATGTCCTTAATGTCAATAGGGTGGGGGGTGGGGGGGGGGGGGGGAAGAAAGGAAAGAAAAAATAAATAAATAAATAAAAGCTTGATTTGAGCTGCAGTGGCAGCAACTGCCGTCCCGAGTCGTTCGCGCAGAACGGTGTGCTGGTTTAATGAGAGTCATGGAAAAAAAAAAAAAAAAGCCAGACCCTTCAGCCGTCATCGTCGTCCCGTAAACAGGAGGAGACGTCGGTACAACACACCTGAAAATAATCGCTCTGTACAACAGCCAGTCCAAATGACTTTTGATTTCTGCACAGCGCTTGTAATTGACTGGAAATTGCTTCTTCTTTTTCTTTTCTTTTTTTTTTTTTCTTCTTTTTTTTGATGGGTAACCTTTCCGTGTGCTGAGCAAGTGTTTTTTGAAAGTAGGCGAACGTCTGTTCATCCATAGGTGCCTTGCATGCACTCCTGTTTACTTCTTTATTTATTTTTTTTTTCCAGTGGAAAGCCATTTATTGACAATCTCCACCGATTCCATCCCTTATCTTGATTTGTAGCCCTGAAGCGCAGCGTTTGTGTGTGTGTGTGTGTGTGAGTGTGCGTGCGTGTGTGTGTTGCGACGTGTTAACAAAAGCCTTTAAGTAGAAAAATGCATGTTTGTTTTAATGCTTTACAGCCTGCGTCTTCATGCATATCAATGTGTTTACCTACTTTGATGTGTATTTATGTGCATTTGTGTGTGTTTCTCTTTGACAAGCACAACAAATCTATATAACCCCCCTCCCCCCCCCCTTGTTCCTTCACATCCCCAGGCAGCACACAAATGGCTGCCACATTTTTAGTAATTGCCTCTTTATTGACAAATGGCTGTGAAGTGTAGTGGGGGCATTACCTGTCAGCATCGCTTCTATCCCTTATTGAATTCCATCCCTCCGTTGTTTCTGCAGCGTTGGGAGTCGCAGGAGCTCAGAGAGGCAAACGTACGTCCCTTTACGTTGTACCGTGTGTTAATTTGCCTTCCTTACAGCAGTAGATTCTCGTGTGTGCACTACGGGAAAGGCCTTTTTTTTTTTTAACGTCGCCCAAATGAATTACAAAAAAAACAAGAAGGCCGTTGCTGGGCTAATCCCCCGCCGGAGGGCTTTATATTTTCTCACAAAGCAGCTCTAAGGCAGCACACTTGGTACACTAGAGGGTGTTCCATGGGTCCTAGTAGATCATTATGTAGAATCTGAAAGGTCTTCTTCATAAGCTATGTCAAAATACGTCTCCAGAGCCCAAAAGGTTGTTTTTATGCACTTAGTGACCCTGTGACCTGATATGCAAATTAGGGCATGGTCACCATGGTGCCCCTTCTCCCCAGGTGGAGTGTCCATGTGTGAAGTTTGGTGACTGTGGGCCCAGGAACTGCTGAGAAATGAGGAGAAATGTTTATATGAAAATACATGTATTGTGCAACCATGACGAGCAAACTTCAGACCCTACCAATCTTCAAGGTCAAGGTCAAGGTCAGGTCACTTGGTATGCTGGAGGGTGTCCCCAGAGTACTAGTAGGTGTGTATAAAATTTTAGAGCCCTAGCTCAAAAACCTAGGCCTCCAGAGCCCAAAATGTGTTTTTAAGCACTTTGTGACCCTGTGACCTACATAATATGCAAATTAGGTCAAGGTCACCATAGTATCCCTTCCCCCTCTGAGATGTATCCACATGTGAAGTTTGGTCACTGTGGGCCCAGGGGTTGCCGAGATATAGGTAGAAACGTTCGAACGGACGTACGGACGTACGTACGGAGACTGTTTCAAGATCCCCCTTCGGGGCCTATCGGCTATGGCGGGGGATAAAAAAACCTGTTATAAAAGACTAAATCTTCAGCGTTGTGTATTTAGATTGGAGCTATTCCCTTAATTTCCTGGAGTCTTTTTTTTTACCTTTAACGAAGGACACTGGGGGCATTTTGTGCAAGGTCGTAGTCACAACGTGTTTCCAGAGTCTCTGGGTAAATGATATCCGGCCGCAGCGGCGAGATACTCACACTTTGAAGCCAAGCAGAAGAAATGAACGCGTCACAGTTAATGAGACTTGGCAGCTCGGTTTCACTCTGGCTGCAGGACGAAGCTCACCACTGCCCAAAGGTTCCGGGGAAAAGGTCACACCACGACCTCGCGAGTGTCACATTGTGACACGGGAGGTGGTTTTCGACATTGACTGTGGATGATTGGTCAGAATCTACAAGAGGGGAGAAAACACATCAGAGCCGATCTGATTGGTGTCTTTTCTCTGGGAGGCTTTAAAGGAACAAAACCTTGAGGTTTCCTTTAATCACTGTTAAAAAGATGTAATATGCAATCCTTGTCGACGCCTACTGATCCAAAGTGACAACAATTCTGAGGGTGTTTGGCAACGAGCGCCTCCTGAAGTCAGTTAAACAAATGTTCTAGTGGTCTCTACTGAGCATGTGCAGAACGACTGACAGAAACAGTAGCAGCGTCTCAGAAAAATTGCATTTTCCTCCGTTTCCACGGAAACACAGAACGTTGCATTTTCGGCGACTCCGAGCGCCGTTGTTGTAAAAAGTCTGCACGTGTCGTTTTGCATTAAAGTTTACGTTTTTTTAGTTCATCCTCACTAATCTGATATCGGACTCATGTGTCGTCAGTATTTTATCAGTAATTCATTTTTCGTCTGATGCTTTCTTTGGGAAAACATCCTGTTGACAAAAGGCATCCCCTTGACCCCCCCTGCAGCTCTCCGCTGCCCCCTAGAGGAGCCCCGCGCCACACCTTGAGAACCACTGTGCCAACATTTGTGTCCAAACAATTAGTTTTCCAAGTACATAACTTAAGACGTGCCATGTATTACGTATACTGGAATTTGTTGACTTGACACAAATTCAACATGAAAAATAAACAAACAAGCTGGTTTCAAAAAGCCGTTCAGATTTAAACCTCCTCACATTGTGTGTTTTCTTTTGAAATGCAACAAAGACGCTTTTCATTTCGCGGCTCCGACGAAATGCCACCGATGGTTCGGGTGGTACGGCTCGTGTTCGGACACTTTCTCATCTTCAATCGCTCACATTTTGAAAAAAGGATATCAAAATGCCATCGCAGTTAAAGATATCATCAGCTCCATTGACGTTTACCATCCCCCCGTCCCCCCGTCACCCTCCACCCTCCTGCTGGAGCTGCAGAGATTTGAGGCATCAGACTGCATATACTTGTGACCCTTCACCACTTCACCTCGGTAAACAAAACACGAAAATATTAAAGGGTAACATTTAAAAAAAAAATCATCCTTTATTCTGAGTTTGGCAAAAAGCTTGAGCACCTTTATTTATCAATGTCAACTGTGACTGAGGCGTGTTTCCAGGAAGTGTTGTTGTTTTTTTTTTTTTTTTTCAAAAAGTTCCACCTCTGGAGCCATTTTCTAAAAGTTGTATTTTCAGTGACCCCAAGCATCCAAAATGAGGTACGACTTGTGTTGCTACGTGGATTAGCAAGCGAGCTACCAATGTTTTTGTGGATCTTCTAGCCTGGGGTCTTTGATGTTTAGCGCGAGCGGGAGACCTCTCCAAGATGTCTCCAGGTTCCTCTTTACTTTGAGTAAATCCTCATTCAATTCATCCAGATGTGAAGGATTCGTCGATGCTGCTGCTAAACTTTCTTATACATATTACAACTAATACATCAATCACAGTATTTTCCATCCTGACTTCTTACTTTCAAGCCCTTTCATTATGATTCAGTTGTTTTTTTGTTTGTTTTTTTGTTTTTCAAAAAGTTCCACCTCTGGAGCCATTTACTAAAAGTTCTATTTTCAGTGACTCCAAGCATCCAAACTGAGGTATGACTCGTGTGGCTACGTGGATTAGCAAGTGAGCTACCAATGTTTTTGTGGATCTTCTAGCCTGGGGTCTTTGATGTTTAGCGCGAGCGGGAGACCTCTCCAAGATGTCTCCAGGTTCCTCTTTACTTTGAGTAAATCCTCATTCAATTCATCCAGATGTGAAGGATTCGTCGATGCTGCTGCTAAACTTTCTTATACATATTACAACTAATACATCAATCACAGTATTTTCCATCCTGACTTCTTACTTTGAAGCCCTTTCATTATGATTCAGTTGTTTTTTTGTGTGTTTTTTTGTTTTTCAAAAAGTTCCACCTCTGGAGCCATTTTCTAAAAGTTGTATTTTCAGTGACCCCAAGCATCCAAAATGAGGTATGACTTGTGTTGCTACGTGGATTAGCAAGCAAGCTACCAATGTTTTTGTGGATCTTCTAGCCTGGGGTCTTTGATGTTTAGCGCGAGCGGGAGACCTCTCCAAGATGGCGGCGCTGTAGGAACGTCAGGCGATACTTTGAGTAAATCCTCATTCAATTCATCCAGATGTGAAGGATTCGTCGATGCTGCTGCTAAACTTTCTTATACGTATTACAACTAATGCGTCAGTCACAGTATTTTCCATCCTGACTTCTTACTTTGAAGCCCTTTCATTATGATTCAGTTGTTTTTTTGTTTTTTTTTAACCGATCCACAGAAGCGTTAAAAAAAACAACAGCAAAAAAAAAAAAAAAAAGTATAACGAGACAAAAGATGGCAATGCAACACGAAAAACAATTTTCAAAGTATGCGGAAAGTCAAATGTCAGCGTTTATGTTGCGATTCTAATTTGTACAAGCTCTGAAGAACTGGCAGACAAAAGTACAGTTATTTTCTAATCATTTCACTTGATGGCTTCGCTTCTCATCACTATTCATGAGCCGGTAAATGGAAGAAAAGCCATTCGGCTCAGAAAGGGACCCACTTTTTCCTTTTTTCTTTTTTTCCCCAAACTGAACATAATTTAATTTAAACATTTTTCTCTCTCTCTCTTGTTCTTCGTTGCGTGGCAGCAGTTTACTGAAAGATTAGAAGTCAGTTGAGGGAGAAAAAAAAAAAGCAGCAGAAATATAAAAAAAAGACGTTATATAAAATACATCGTTTCGTACAATGGTGGGCATCTAAAGCTTTTTGTTTGTTGATGCGGAAAATGAAAGGCGTTGTTTTTAAAGTGAGGTTGGACTTCCCCTAGGGGGCGCTGCAGAGCTTAAGGAGTTAATGTTCCTGCTGCGAATTGTGGGTTTTTTTCCCCTTTTAAATGAAGCAAAGTTACGCGTGCAAATGTGCAAAGACAACGATCATTTACATACAGGAACAAAGGAAATGTTGAAAATGCTGCAGTTTGCAGTTGAGGCCACTAGGTGGTGTATTTTACAATAGAAACTATCATATATGTAACGACAGGTACAACTTAAAGATTCAGGCTTTTGTAAGCACGATAGCCGATATGAACACAACAGATCGAGATCTGCACAACTCGTGACGTCACACATAGGCTCCGCCCACAATGGCCCACGAAGAAGAAGGATTCCCCCGACTTCCTCGGCTGGAGATTCAAAATTCAAATAACTTCGTTATGCGACAACAGTGGTGGGGCGGAGTCGGAGGAACCTTAGAAGTAGAACCCCAACTATCGTTTGTTGCAAAGTAGTGTTTTACGTTTCACTGGGACTTTAAATAACTGTGCTTGGAAGTGGAGAGTGCGGCTCTCGGCCTGAGGCGACTGTAAAAACCCGTTTGACGTGCGCGGCGGGTCACAGCTTGTCACACCCTACCGTGACGTCGCCGCGCGCTCACGTTTGCGTGCTAATAAGGGTCATTAAGCGAGTCGAGCCGTCGTGCTCAGCTAAAAGCAGAATTGACCCCCAGTTTGACCCGCATTAGTCTTTTTTTTTTTGTGTCTGCTGCTTGTTCCAGTCTTCCAGGGAGCGACACACATCACAACCTGCACCTTGCTTTAAGAAAACCACACCAGAGGAAATGAACGCTTCGCTTCTGTTTTGGGGTTTAATTAGCTTGGTGTGCCGGCGCAAAATTAAACTGCTGAAAAAAAAGTTAAAGAGTCTGGTGCGTCTTCTAAAAAGTGCTTACAGAGCTGTATCTGTCTCTCTGGGCTACTTTTGCTAAACTTTTCAATCACACACACACACACACACACACACACACACACACACACACACACACACACACACACACACACACACACTTAGATAGTCAAAAAAACACTTTATCGTTTTAAATGCACCAGCTTGTACTCAGTAGTTTCAGAAACTTTAAATGTTAAAGAGTGACACATGGCACCGCCTGCCTGTCTGACTCTAAAATCTCCCTGCTGGTCTGGGAACAATCCCGGTTTTAATATATTTACTGATAGAAATATAGATAAGAAAAATAATATACTATATATATATATATATATATATACTTATCGTATTTACTTTTTTCCTTAAACAGTTTTTCAACACAAACATTTTATTCAAAGTTTCTCGCTTCTCCTTGATTTTCCCCCCATTAGAATATTGGATCATAAAGAGCTGCATTCAGAATCTGCTGTGTCTGTGTGAGCTGGACTGGCTCCGCCCACACACACGCCCATCTATGGGAAGATGGAGGAAGTACTACGTCTCGTGGCGCCATGTGCCAGAGCAGAGCTGCTCTAATTGTGGGCGGAGTCAAAGGGGGAAAGAGAGAGAGGAGAGACTTTCTTCACTTCAGATTATTACTGTTGGAAAAACCTTTATAAAGTCAATTTTCCACATTAAAAGTCCTTTAACCTAAACTGCAACAACAAAAACTCTTCGTCTGCAGGTTGTAGTTGTAAATATGAGTTCTTTTTATTTATTTTTTTAACATACCTTCATGAGATTGAAGCCAAACGTAAGAAATCAAAGTTACCGTGGCTCTTCGAATCCCCGTTAATGAGATTTTCGGCCGTAATCGTATTCAGAACGACGCGGCGGAGGAAGAGATTATGGCTGCGGCATCAGATTAAACCGCAATGGAGTTATACATAATGTAAATAAAAGGGTTTCAGGGGCGCCGGCAGTCAAAGATCCATTTTGCCCTCGACTTCGGGGGGGGGGGGGATGAATTTTCCACATTTTCTTAAATGTTAAGGCAACGCTTCTTACATACCGAGTGGAAATATTCTAATGGGGAGACGGAGAAAGTTTGAATTTAGAGAAGAAACATGCTTGAAGGGAGAGAGAAGGTTGGTGGGGGGGAGTAGGGCGGAGTAGGTGGTGTGGTGGGGGGGGGGGGGGGGGGGTTGCTATCCGTCTCCTCAGTTATTTATCATCAGGACAGGTACAGATATGGAGTCTTAGCTCTGCAGCCTCATTACGCATTCACTCTCCTTTCTCAAACACAGACACGCACGCTCCGACACACGCCGAACGCGAACTCGCTCCCCTTTCATCTTGCAGCCTTTCTTTTTTTTTTTTTTTTTGTTCTCCGCTGTCTCTCGAACCCCCCTCCCCCCCCCCCCCCCCCCCCCCACCCCCTTCCTCCCTCTCGCTCCTCTGCACAAACAAACATACATTTCAATTAAGGCTCCGCTCCGGCGTGATGAATGTGGCTACCTTTTAATTTCAATTATAGCGGCTGTTTAGCCGGCCAGGAGAGCGGCGCTGCGCTCCGGCAACATCCACCGAGCAACGCCTTCGATTACGGCGACGGGGCGACGGGGGCGAAGTGCGGCGGCGGGGAAATACGCACAAAAGTGCACACACACACACACACAAAATTAGATTAGCTCATTTAGCTCTCGTCTGGACGCATTTTTCACCTCCGTCTCGCTGACGGCTGTTCTAGAACCTATTTAGGATTTCCACAGGGCAGCCGCGGCAAACGTGCGGAAACGAATAATTATCGCCCCAAATAGAAGCGTTGTTTATTCATTTCTAAGTAAGAGACGTCGCGTACGGGGGGAGTGAGTGATAGAGGACAGAATTCTCCCGTGGGATTTCAGCGCAAATGACTTTCTCCCGGGCCTCCATTTATGCCGACGCGATCGGGAGGGAAAAGAAATAAAAAAATGCAAAGAATTTAGAGTTTGTGGCCTATTTTTTTTTCTTTAATAGACTCAATATTAAAGACTGTTGTTTGACAAACAGGTCCGACGGGTTTCTGGGTTTAACGTCAAAATATTTTTTTTTGGTTTTTGTTTTATTGGAATCAGCCTCCGCACAAATCTCAGCTTGTGACCTAAAAGCAGTAAAACTGGTAAAACTCTTAAGTGGGGGCTTTTCATTATTATTCAGTTTCATGCCAATGTTTACTGGATTTCAATACAGTGCGGTTATAAACGTTCTTGTGTTTATTTTTAGATTGAGAGAGGCCCTCTAGTCGTGAAACATGATTGTACTTTTAAACAAATAGTGACT
>NC_137662.1:24091191-24126775 GCF_963422515.1 Blennius ocellaris | reverse complement strand
CATTAATTCATCTTTCAACCCATATTTAGAATTGTACCTCAAACAAGCACTTGAAAAATTAATTTTGAGCTTTTTAATTTTAAAAAAATACCGTATTTTCCAGACTATTGAGCACACCTGGATATAAGCCGCAAGTGTCCAGGTTGTAACAGGGCAGGAATTTCACTGCGGGAATATGGGATTGCGAATTTTTCCATAAATTCCCGCAAACCTGCCTCTCGTGGTGTTGGAAAGAGAGAGAGAGAGAGAAATATACAATAATTCTATCGGTTATTTGCCGATTGTGATTCTGAGGAGGAAGATTTCCACGGAGTCCGACAGGGCGGCTTTACGTGATGCACCTGAACGCATCACTCACGGCCGCCGGCTGCTGGAGCTCCAGACCACAGAAAGCGGCGCAAGACGACGCGGCGAAGAGCAGAAATATCACTTTTAGGGCAAGTTTTGGAGAAGCAGAGGCTCAAAACAGCATGTGTGTACATGCAGAGGTAGAATCTGTCGGCATGAAGCCGGTTAACCCAGAAAAATCCATAAATTAGCCGCGTCGTTATATAAACCGCAGGGTTTATATAATGCACATGCTCACATCTGCACATGCTCAGTCGCTGGGGAATAGGAACAATGTTTCCTCCCTGGTGTAATGACTCCCACTCTATGTTCTCCTGGGACTTGGTACTTTTATTTTGACAGTCACCATATTAAACAATCCAGTTTGTTCTGTCCACTAGAATGTCCAATTCTCCTGTGATTCATCGCCTGTTGAAGAATATTTGTGATTGATATTCAGATTGCACGTAAGTCAGGTGTGTACTTATCGACAGATTCACACATAGCAGATCCAACATTATGGGAAAAATATCCCCAGTAGCCGGTAAAATGACAGATTATTGTTATTATAGAAAATCGGCTTTCAGCAGATTTGCCACAGAGTGAGGAGAAAGATCAGACAGATGTGGATTGAAAGAAAGAAAGGAAGGAAGCCGAGCGATACGAACGGCGACAGAGAGAGGAAGAGAGAGGAAGAGAGAGGACGAGAGAGGAAGAGAGAGGAAGAGAGAGGACGAGAGAGGAAGAGAGAGGAAGAGAGAGGAAGAGAGAGGAAGAGAGAGGACGAGAGAGGAAGAGAGAGGAAGAGAGAGGAAGAGAGAGGAAGAGAGAGGAAGAGAGAGGAAAAGAGAGGACGAGAGAGGAAAAGAGAGGACGAGAGAGGAAGAGAGAGGAAGAGAGAGGACGAGAGTGGAAAAGAGAGGACAAGAGAGGAAGAGAGAGGACGAGAGAGGAAGAGAGAGGAAGAGAGAGGAAGAGAGAGGACGAGAGAGGACGAGAGAGGAAGAGAGAGGAAGAGAGAGGACGAGAGAGGACGAGAGAGGACGAGAGAGGAAGAGAGAGGAGAGAGAGGACGAGAGAGGAAGAGAGAGGAAGAGAGAGGAAGAGAGAGGACGAGAGAGGAAGAGAGAGGAAGAGAGAGGACGAGAGAGGAAGAGAGAGGATGAGAGAGGAAGAGAGAGGACGAGAGAGGTAGAGAGAGGAAGAGAGAGGAAGAGGGAGGAGAGAGAGGAAGAGAGAGGACGAGAGAGGACGAGAGAGGAAGAGAGAGGACGAGAGAGGATGAGAGAGGACGAGAGAGAAAGAGAGGACGAGAGAGGAAGAGAGAGGAAGAGAGAGGACGAGAGAGGAAGAGAGAGGATGAGAGAGGACGTGAGAGGAAGAGAGAGGACGAGAGAGGAAGAGAGAGGAAGAGAGAGGATGAGAGAGGAAGAGAGAGGAAGAGAGAGGAAGAGAGAGGAAGAGAGAGGAAGAGGGAGGAAGAGAGAGGAAGAGAGAGGACGAGAGAGGAAGAGTGAGGAAGAGAGAGGATGAGAGAGGAAGAGAGAGGACGAGAGAGGACGAGAGAGGAAGAGAGAGGACGAGAGAGGAAGAGAGAGGACGAGAGAGGACGAGAGGGGAAGAGAGAGGAAGAGAGAGGAAGAGAGAGGACGAGAGAGGAAGAGAGAGGAAGAGAGAGGACGAGAGAGGAAGAGAGAGAGACGAGAGAGGAAGAGAGAGGAAGAGAGAGGAAGGGAGAGGAAGAGAGAGGACGAGAGAGGAAGAGAGAGGAAGAGAGAGGAAGAGAGAGAGGAAGAGAGGAAGAGAGAGGAAGAGAGAGGACGAGAGAGGAAGAGAGAGGAAGAGAGAGGAAGGGAGAGGACGAGAGAGGAAGAGAGAGGAAGAGAGAGAAGAGAGAGGACGAGAGAGGACGAGAGAGGAAGAGAGAGGAAGAGAGAGGAAGAGAGAGGATGAGAGAGGAAGAGAGAGGACGAGAGAGGAAGAGAGAGGACGAGAGAGGATGAGAGAGGAAGAGAGAGGAAGAGAGAGGACGAGAGAGGAAGAGAGAGGAAGAGAGAGGAAGAGAGAGGACGAGAGAGGAAGAGAGAGGAAGAGAGAGGAAGAGAGGAAGAGAGAGGACGAGAGAGGAAGAGAGAGGACGAGAGAGGAAGAGAGAGGAAGAGAGAGGACGAGAGAGGAAGAGAGAGGACGAGAGAGGACGAGAGAGGAAGAGAGAGGAAGAGGGAGGAAGAGAGAGGAAGAGAGAGGAAGAGAGAGGACGAGAGAGGACGAGAGAGGAAGAGAGAGGACGAGAGGAAGAGAGAGGAAGAGAGAGGAAGAGAGAGGAAGAGAGAGGACGAGAGAGGAAGAGAGAGGACGAGAGAGGAAGAGAGAGGACGAGAGAGGAAGAGAGAGGAAGAGAGAGGACGAGAGAGGAAGAGAGAGGAAGAGAGAGGAAGATAGAGGACGAGAGAGGAAGAGAGAGGAAGAGAGAGGAAGAGAGAGGACGAGAGAGGAAGAGAGAGGAAGAGAGAGGACGAGAGAGGAAGAGAGAGGATGAGAGAGGAAGAGAGAGGAAGAGAGAGGACGAGAGAGGTACGAGAGAGGACGAGAGAGGAAGAGAGAGGAAGAGAGAGGAAGAGAGAGGACGAGAGAGGAAGAGAGAGGACGAGAGAGGACGAGAGAGGAAGAGAGAGGAAGAGAGAGGAAGAGAGAGGACGAGAGAGGAAGAGAGAGGAAGAGAGAGGACGAGAGAGGAAGAGAGAGGAAGAGAGAGGAAGAGAGAGGACGAGAGAGGAAGAGAGAGGAAGAGAGAGGAAGAGAGAGGAAGAGAGAGGACGAGAGAGGAAGAGAGAGGAAGAGAGAGGACGAGAGAGGAAGAGAGAGGACGAGAGAGGAAGAGAGAGGACGAGAGAGGAAGAGAGAGGACGAGAGAGGAAGAGAGAGGACGAGAGAGGACGAGAGAGGAAGAGAGAGGAAGAGAGAGGAAGAGAGAGGACGAGAGAGGACGAGAGAGAAAGAGAGGAAGAGAGAGGACGAGAGAGGAAGAGAGAGGAAGAGAGAGGAAGAGAGAGGACGAGAGAGGAAGAGAGAGGACGAGAGAGGAAGAGAGAGGAAGAGAGAGGACGAGAGAGGACGAGAGAGGACGAGAGAGGAAGAGAGAGGAAGAGAGAGGAAGAGAGACACCTAACGGCACCTGACAAGACTCACAAACCGGGAACTGGCTGGAAAATAGGTCACAGTCATTCACGGTGATATTCCCCCTCTCAGTGCGCCGTCACCTGAGGAGTCACTTGAAGAAGGCTGGAATAAATAAGCGCACCACACACACACACACATCTACACACACACACACACACACTTTGTCTCACACACACACTTCAGGAGTCAATCAGAAGTAAAATTGCCTTAACTAGACAAATGCCTCAGGATGAAACAGCTCTCAGGGTATATTCTGCTATTTCTAACTCACAGTGGTGCTGATTTCACACACGCACACTGTGTGTGTGTGTGTGTGTGTGTGTGTGTGTGTGTGTGTGTGTGTGGCCTATAAACAGACACACGCTCATGCAGGCACTTAGCTTGTTCCCCGTGAAATCTGACAGACTGTCGAAGAGACGCGTTCAACGCTGCTTGTTTCACAAAATGTCGGAATAATATTAATATTATTAAATAATAAAACAATTTTTTACCCCTGTGGATTTGGATCCAGCCGCCATCAGAACTGTTCTATTACAACAGTTTACCTCATATACTGTACATGGTTTAAGACTCTTTGAAGCCTTTGATTGTTCGATGGTGAGATTTTCTCATTTCCATCACTGGTCCTGCTCTGAGCTGACGTGACGAAGGATCATTATAATACTCAAGGATCCCGCCATAGTAACGTCACTGACACCAGCAGACATTTCTGTAATCTTTTTTTTTTTTTTTTTTTTATTATTTATTTCATTCATTTAAAACGATGCAACAGCAGCATTTCATATGAATGAAAAGGAGCAGAAAGAAGTCAAACTTATAATGTTCTGCCTCTTATCAACACACAATCCTTTACAGTTCCAGTTCATTCACATGCAGCGTCTTTTTCCAAAACATCAAACACAAAATAAATCAATAAGGTTGATCTGCTCCTCCACAGTGTCGTATTTCTGTAACATTGATCATTTAACAAGTTTCTTAAACACATCAATGGATTTAGAAGTTTTAGTTTTACAATCCAGACGGTTCCACAGACCGACTCCTTCCATTGAGATGCATTTTTCCATTACGGCCGATTGAAACCTGGGTTTTGTAAAAAAAAAAATCCTCAGTTCCTTTCAGTTCATATCTACTTTTTCCCTTCGAAAAAATCTGTTTTGCAATTTGTTGGGTAAACTTTCCAGATGAGCTTTAAACGTGGTTTTTCTGAAGGTTATACTCCACTAAATCTTTCAATTTCAGTGGTAATCTCAGTCATTTCAGTAATCTCATTCAGTAGACGGGACAAAGGATTAAAACGATGGAGTCCAAAGTGGAGTTGATCCTGTTTGGGGTTGTCATGGACTTCCTTGTGCGTCTTTTTCCGATTCCACAGTCCCAAAATCACAAACCTCCACATGTGTCCTCTGTACTGACGCCACATACATGCAGCAGAGGACAATACATTCTAACCCCCCCCCCCCCCCAAGAGGTTTATTGGAAAGTCAATCTATTGGCTGAAATCAATGTGACTAATAGCAGAGAAAGCGCTAACAAGCTAACCCGGGGAAAACATTTGTTGTGACGCCACTAATCAAGAGATTACACCTCCTCCGCGGGACCGGACTTATTCTCCCACTCGGAAGATGACCGATGGAACCGCGCCACTCCCGACGTAATCAATATTTCATTTCTGTTGGCATGTGTGTTGATTACTGTGTTGAACGCGAGGAACTCTTCACACGGTCTGGTAATTGGATTCCCGTGGGTTTAATTGGATGTAATCTTTTACATTGTCACACCGGGCCCAAGAATCACGTGTATAGATTATTTCTCTTTGGAGGCAACAACGTAAACACAGTCACCCTCCTGACAACGACATCCAGACTCTCTCAATGACTCAATGATGACATTTGGAAGTGGATTTGCTCAGTTTCTATTTACTACATCAAACAGGAGCTTGGATTCGGCCACAGAAGCTTCAGAGTTCAACTCACTGCCTCCTTCAACATTATCGTCTGGAGATATGAACGTGTGACGGAGGGGATGAAGGACTTTTGGGACATTTTTACAGTAGATCACAGTTAATCACAGTCAAAATCAGAATTTAGTTTAGATCAGGATTAAAAAAAAACTGCATTTCCTGTTGGTTTATCCCAATTTACTGAGACATAGTGGTGTGTACAAAAACTACTGACAATGGAAGGAGGAGAAGAAGAAGAAGAAGAAGAAGAAGAAGAAGAAGAAGAAGAAGAAGAAGAAGAAGAAGAAGTAGAAGGAAGAAGAAGTAGAAGGAAGAAGAAGTAGAAGAAGAAGAAGAAGTAGAAGGAGGAGAAGTAGAAGAAGAAGAAGTAGAAGGAAGGAGAAGTACAAGGAAGTAGAAGTAGAAGGAGGAGAAGAAGAAGAAGAAGTAGAAGGAGGAGAAGAAGTAGAAGGAAGAAGAAGTAGAAGGAGGAGAAGAAGAAGAAGAAGAAAAAGTAGAAGGAAGAAGAAGTACAAGGAAGAAGAAGTAGAAGGAAGAAGAAGTAGAAGGAGGAGAAGAAGAAGAAGAAGAAAAAGTAGAAGAAGAAGAAGTAGAAGGAAGAAGAAGTAGAAGGAAGAAGAAGTAGAAGAAGAAGAAGAAGAAGAAGAAGAAGAAGAAGAAGAAGAAGAAGAAGAAGAAGAAGAAGTAGAAGGAGAAGAAGAAGTGGAAGGAGAAGAAGAAGTGGAAGGAGGAGAAGTAGAAGAAGAAGAAGTAGAAGGAGAAGAAGAAGTAGAAGTAGAAGGAAGAAGTAGAAGGAGAAGAAGTAGAAGAAGAAGAAGGAGAAGAAGAAGTGGAAGGAGAAGAAGAAGTGGAAGGAGGAGAAGTAGAAGAAGAAGAAGTAGAAGGAGAAGAAGAAGTAGAAGGAAGAAGAAGTAGAAGAAGAAGAAGTAGAAGGAGAAGAAGAAGTAGAAGGAAGAAGTAGAAGGAGAAGAAGTAGAAGAAGAAGAAGGAGAAGAAGAAGTGGAAGGAGAAGAAGAAGTGGAAGGAGGAGAAGTAAAAAGAGAAGAAGAAGAAGAAGGAGAAGAAGAACATTTCAATTGAAATGCATAATTTCTGCGTTTTTGTTTCAGTAAAGCTTTGAAAACAATGTCTGTTTCCATGGAAACAGCTGAAATCGATGTAGTTCGCGTGTCACACCACTAGTCTGTGTTGATTGTTTTTGTTGTTGTTTTTTAATGAAACCAGATGCACATACAGCAGAAAACAATATAAACATCATAAACAACGGGAGAACACCGACATTCTAATGGACGGACGACCAAGTTGGATTGTTATTGCGGTGACTGTCAAAATAAAAGCACCAAGTCCCAGGAGGATGTGGGCCGGGAGTCACGACACGCTGGAGGAACACAATTGTTCTGATTGGCTCTACTGAGCATGTGCAGAACGACTTGTGACCACGACCAGGAGCAGCATTGCTGAAAAGTTTGCATTTTCCCTCGTTTCCACGGAGACGGAGTCGGATATTATTATATTTGCCAAAAGAAAAAAAAAAACACCAAAAAACTCTCAGTCACTTGTATCTGGGACCGTATTTTTATTCAGGATTAAAACAATTTGTCATCATGTGGACATCTTTTGAGTTTACGTGTCTAAAGTATCACTTTACATAAGTTGGACTCATTGTTTTATTGTGAAAGGCGTCGCGTCATGTGACCTCCACAGATGCATTAATGTCGGGGGTCAAATTCTGACCCAGGGCGGTTTTCAATGTCATTTTTGACAATCTGGTGTTTTTTGATCAGCCTCTGTCGGTTTTCATTTTTATACTTAAAAAAAAAAAAAGTTTAATTCCCATGGCGGCCGGATGAGATCGTCTGGCGGGCCGTTCTGGCCCCCGGGGCCTCATGTTGGACACCCCTGGTCTAAACGGACGCTGGAAATGCAACAGGCTTCACCTGAAAACGTCACGTAAACGTGGGGCCTTGAGAGACGAGTGAGCGACCGAACGCCCAGCCTGGTGAACCCTTGAGCAATCCCAATCCCCTGCCGGAGGCTCACTGTGCCGCCCCCCCAAAAAAACAACAGCCTGCTTCAGAAAGCCTGACATCGAGTCTTTACTGAAGAAAGTGTGTGTCTCAACAGAAACACCTAAGCGGGGATAAAGTGTCCGGGCCGCCTTGGTAACAAAAAAAAAAAAAGAAAAAAGAAAGAAAAAGAAAAGCAGTGTTGTTGTTCTTTTAAAGGACGAAGCCGCTGGAGGACGGTGCAAATCCCGCCCTTGTCCTTCCGCCTTGTTAGTCCCTGGCTTGCGGAGCAGAACGAGTGTTTTGCTGCAGCGAGAGCAGGAAGCCGTCACTCCCCCTCTGTCTTCCTCACGTCTCCCCGGCTGACACTGACAACAACATCACAATGTTTCACTGACTTTCTCTACTTTGTCATTTTCTCTCGCTCCCCCCCCCCCCCCCCCCCACCTTCCCCCACCACCCCTCCATCACCCTCCACTGACACTCTGTCTCCGTCACCTCGCCGCCCTCCCCTGGCTCCCTTCCCTGCAGTCGGGCCCCGTTTCTTCTTCTCCCCCCATTTTATTGACAGCTGTCCCATAGCATCAGTGATGAAGCGGTCTCCAACCATCTGTCCCCCCCCCCCCCCCCCCCGCTCCTCTTCCTCCCTCGTATTGACAGCTGTCCCGGAGCACCGATGCAGCGCCGTCCTCCCGACACCTCGCCTCACTTTAGTTTTCGCAGCCTTTGATTGGATCCCACAGCAGGATCTGCCAACCGGTGTGATGAATCACGGAACGAGCGCGTTGAGTCATTCTTCATGTTTTTCCACTTTGTTCCTCCTCCTCCTCCTCCTCCTCCTCCTCCTCCTCTTCCTCCTCCTCTTCCTCCTCCTCCACTCAGTTCCCCTGTACAGTCGCCGTGTTGATGTGTGTGTGTTCAGTAATGCACGGTGACAAGGTTTGAGCTGAACTCTGGCATGTCGAGATGTTCCTGCATGTCAAAAAGCTATTTCTTAATATATATATAAATATATACGCACAAAGCCACAACGTACACCAACGCTAACGAATCCTACTGAGGGTCTATTTAATCCTTGTTTGGATGCATATACTGTACGTCGGCGCTCATACACGATCGGAGATTCCTTTCAGCATTAATAAATTAGCACAATGAATATTTCACTCTGTTCTGTTTGAACGTATAAAAACGTTCGACCGCGTCTCCAAGTTCCAAGGCCTTGAAAATAAGCCGTGATGTTTGGATCAGCCAGGATGAAAAGATGTGGATGGGTGAGGGACGCACCGATACCGATACCGATACCGAGAGGCAAGTAAATTACAGCAAAGAACGTAGTCATGGAGTGACTCGGAGTTACGTGATGCGCCTGAACGCATCACCCATGTATCAGCGATATGAAGCTCGTTAACCGGTAAAAAATCCACAAATTAGCCGCGTCATTGTGCACGCCTGGTAGCTACAATGCTAAGCACGTGAGTCGCAGCCGTGCTACATGCTACATGCTAAAGAATTCCGGGGCTTATGCATCAACATGTAAACGTGGTTAAAGTGACTTATTCACTCATAAACAGCAGCTCAGTCCAGTTAGCGTAGCGCAGAGCGTACATAGACGTTACGCTAATGTAGACGTAGAGGGAGCTCATGTCAACGCACTAGCCTTCGCATACCGTTTGGCGTATGAATGAAGCTTTTTGGTATTTAATAACTACTCGTATCGGTACTCGGCACCAGCGAGTAGCTAAAGGTTAGTACGTGTCCGTGAGATCTGTGCGTCTCGATTTTGAAAATCTTGCGTCTCATTGGACGTCATGTATAAGAACTTCGCGGTCTGGGTTTCAGAGGTAAAACTGGAGAAAAACATGCAAACTCCACGCAAACACCCCCCAAAAAAACTTAACTGGGGTTGAAGCAGGGAGCTTCTCGTGGAATATTTTGAATTTATTCACTTGTTGTCGATGGAGAATCCCGAAGCCAAACATCAGACGTGTCTAACGTACGTGACCTTAAAACTGTTCTTTCTTTTAACTTCATTAAATACGTTGACTTTACATCACGACTTACTTCGTAGTGTTTATTTTTCCTTGTTGCATTTCCAGAGATTTTTTACACGAAACGTTTAAGAAATTCCAGCTTGTTCCTCCCGAACAAAGTCCGGCTTTGATCTTTTTGATCTTCAATTTCACAGAGTCGGTGTAAAGGAGTTTAAAGAGGATTAAAAACTTCCTCGGATATTCAACTTCCTGCGTTATTAATTCATTTACACTCATTTAGCACAGATCAGGAAATCAACCAATCAGTAATAACCCGATCTGGATGTTTACGCAGTCTTTCATACAGGCACGTCGTCCGATCACACCTGTTGGTTTATTTACTCTCCGTGTTGTTGTTGTGGTTGGTTCGCCATCAGATCACATTACGAAAACGACGGCGGGACGGAGGGACAGAGCCGCGGCGACGCCGCCACTGATTATAATTATGATCATCGTCGCTGCTGCTTTGCAAACAATTAGCGAGGCCACCTCTTCAGGATGATTGCAGTGAGTCTGGAGTCGGCTCGATGCCGCCGCCGCCGCCGCCGCCTCCGCCGTCGCCGTCGCTACGTTTCGCAATCCGCTCACGTCGCCGCCAAACTCGGCGTATCGCTTTCTGTGCCGTCCCGCCCTGCTCCACTTTCTTTCTATACTCCGAAGAGAAAGAGAACGGGGAAAGATGGAGGGTTCAGAGGGCTGCCCTCAGGCGTACACACACACACACACACACACACACACACACATACACGCACACACACAGGTTATCTCAAAAACTCCCATGCTGTTTTATTCGCACAGGCTTGACTGACGCAACAAGTCTGCAGCAAAAAAAAAAAAAAAATTAAGAAAAAGAACATTTTTCTAACTTTTCTTCAAACACGGCAGAGAAAAACAACAGAAGTTAATGTGTTTGACCTGTTTTTTGTGTCGCTGCTTGTCGTGGGAATTTCAGGAGTTCCATGTTTTGCGTGTTCTTCCAATGCAGGTAAGGGTTTAAAAAAAAAAAAAAAACATACTGTCAAAGTTAACCGGTGACTTGAAGGCCTTCGAATTGATGTTTTTCGAGGATGTAGTTTTCATGTCGGGCCACTAGTGGGTGCTGCTGTTTGTTTTTGTAATGAAACCACACACACACACACACACACACACACACACACACACACACACGCAGCAGAGAGCATCGGGAGAACGCGGACGTTCTCGTGGACGGACGAGTAAGTTGGATCGCTATTACGGCGACCGTCAAAATAAAAGTCCCGGGAGAATATGGACTTGGGAGTCACGACACTTGTCTCTACTGAGCACGTGCAGAAGGAGTATTTCCTACGGCCGCGGTCACATGTACATACGCGCAGCATTTCCCCAAAAGTTGCATTTACTTCCCGTCTCCACGGAGACAGAGAATTTTTGAAAAGCTCCACCTTGGGAGTCATTTGTACCCGTTGTCGTGGAAACGGACTCCCAAGACGGTACAGTTTTTTTTCCCTCTCCGACTTGAAAGCGTAAACGGGGCCCGAGGCACAACCTGAAGGGGGGCGTGTCAGAAAAAACGCTGGTATGACCCAGATCTGGAAAATGAACGGAAAAATTATTTGTCATATTCCTCTTTGTGATCTTATTTGTCTAAATTCATCAGTATGCGACGTGAAAATTCCACCTGAGATAAAACTGTAAAAAAAAAAAAGTGCCAAAAAGTCTTTCATTGATTCGTTTATTTATTTGAATTAATGAGGCTAATTAGAAAACAGCGAACTCCTTGACGGCTGTAATATGCGAGAAAACAACTGATCTTCAAGTGCAGCTGGTGCTTCACACTTCACACGGCAGACGTTCAGTGGGTGGTGCAGTCGTCTCACTTTGTGATCTCTCTTCTGAAGGCGCAGCGGGGGAAAAAAAATGAAAAAGAGAAAAAAAAAAAAAAAAGAACAAAATAACGAAATGAGCAAACTGAAACTGAAACGTGTCGGTGCTCCTCAAGCCCCGGTCCACGCCGGCCGGCCGGGACGGAGGTTATGACTTCCAGCTTGGGGTGGTGCTGTTTTTTTTTTTTATCCTCACATTGTTTCTCGCCGCTACGTCAAGAGTGGAGTGGAGGAGGATGAGAGGGACGAGAAACCAGGGAGAGAGAGAGGGAGAGAGAGGGAGGAGGCCAGGAGCAAAAGTAATGAGACAAGGGGAGAGGAGGAACAACGTGCAAGACATCTGGGAGGAAGGAGAGAAGCGAGGGAGAGGAGTGAGAGAAGGAGAAGAAGGAGAGGAAGAAGAGGAAGAAGAGGTGGGAGGAAACGAGTGGGTGAGAGATGCCTTCAGGTAGCCTATTTTCTCACCCTGCAGGAGAGAGACAGCAATTAGGATGGCTGAGCGTGTGTGCGTGCGTGTGTGTGTGTGTGTGTGTGTGTGTGTGTGTGTGTGTGTGTGTGTGTGTGTGTGTGTGTGTGTGTGTGTGTGTGTGTGTGTGTGTGTGTGTGTGCAGTGTGTCATACAGACAGCAGGGTTCTTTGAAAGGCAGTGTGCAACCTGCTGCAGCTCCCTTCGTATCACACACACACACACACACACACACACACACACACACACACACACACACACACACACACACACACACACACACACACACACACGCACACACACACGCGCACACACACAGCTGGGTGTCTCGTTGCTCAGGCGTGTCGTTACAGTTCGACAGGTGAGCCGCCTTACGTCGAACACTTTGCTCCCGCGGCTTTACAAACAACACATGTAGACAATCTTCACCCTGTTGAGGGGAGAAAAGAAAAAAAAAAAAAAAAAGGAAAAGAAATAAAACAACAACAAACCAATGTGGAACAAACACGGAGAAACGATCCTGTAACGTTCAAATCTACAGGCCGCTTCTCAGTGATCGGACTAAAACGACAACATCAAAGCCATGAAATGTGCTGCTTTGAGATCGTTTGTCGTTTATTTTGAGTCGAAATTATGTCTCGAGCTTTTCTCAAAAGATTTAGATCACGTTAACGCGACAACGTCTCGAGGGAAAAAAAACAAACAAAAAAAACGTATGATTTCCGCGTTTCAGAAGTTTGAAGATGATTTACGTGCTCGTACGTGGAAACGACAGAAACCGTCAGTTATTTTTAAAAGATTTCTCCAATATGAGCATTTCTTCAGGCTCGTCTTCTTCTGTATTGTCGTTGTATTTCTGTAGCGGAGTTACAGCGCCTCCTCAAGGCCCGGCATGAGTACTGCACCATCGACCCAAATATCGACAATATCGATACCGACGTCGGAACGTCGTATCAAATCGAATCGTATCGAGTGACGCCAGTGCGACTGAGGTCGATGCTTCAAACTTCAGTTCCTTTGCCGACATTTCCAGTCGGAGCCTCTGGAGATCAAGTCGGGCTTCACGTGACACGTTAATGTCTTTAAACTACAAACTCATGAAATAATAAAACGTGCTTGCAAACAGCGGGGTCGTACAAAATGTCAACGACTCTCTGGAGCTTCAGCACAACTGGGATCTTGGCGCAGATTTAAGACAGGACAGGACAGGACAGGACAGGACAGGACAGGACAGGACAAGACAAGACAAGACAAGACAAGACAAGACAAGACAAGACAAGACAAGACAAGACAAGACAAGACAAGACAGGACAGGACAGGACAGGACAGGACAGGACAGGACAGGACAGGACAGGACAGGACAAGACAAGACAAGACAAGACAAGACAAGACAAGACAAGACAAGACAAGACAAGACAAGACAAGACAAGACAAGATAAGATAAGACAAGCCTTTATTAATCTCACAAAGGAGAAATGTACTTGTTACATTCTGCTCTTATTGACACTCATGAGTAGGAAACAAGAAATGTGCAAACAGTTAGATAAGAATAGAGGACTCTTATATACAATGACTATCAAGAACTCTAAGGGCCAAAAGTATTTACAGTAAAAAGTAATAATAAGTCAAATAAAATGGGACTGAAATAAAAAAATAAGATAAAAATCACAAACTATAATAAAGTATAACAAGTTCTAAGGGGAGCAAAATATACAGTAAGATGAAATACAAGGAAATTAAACTATGATGGGGGGGGGGCAAAGTGTAGAATAAAAGTACAATAAACGTACTATAGTAAAAAATAATAGCAGTGTTGGCAGTGCAGGTTCAGTCCTAACAAATGGTCAATTAAGTGACGTAGATAAAGTGACGATTTAATGAAAAACTATGCAGTACTTGGATTTTACGTCCAGAAGTAAATCGAGCGACGCGACGGAACATCGACTAAAAACCCGAAATGGGTCATTTTAATACATCAAATACTAAAAAAAATAACAAATAAAAAAATCAAGTCTCCACTGGAGCGTTTGCGCAGAGTAAATGTACTAGTAAATATTACATTACCAGTTCATACATAATGAGTGTGTGCCGGCGCTTGAACAGGCAAAAATGAATAGTGTACGACACAAGAGTTCATCCTTTCATCTGAATGTGTCTTTGATTGTTTCTCAGGTCATGTGATTGAAAAAGGCAAATAAAAAAAGGTACAATATTAACAGATTTACATGTTTTGTAAGGGAGAAAAAAAGAAATGTTGAAATAATCTAATACTTTGCTGATGATATCGTTTAATTTAACTTCTGAAAGTCAAGTTTCTGACTGTTTCTGGCTTTTTTATTAACTTTTTTTGTGAAAATATTAAATTAAACTTGAAACGCACACATCAACTGTCAATGACAACCTAAAATGAGCATTAGAAGATGTTTTTAAAAGAATCTATGTCTGAGGAAGATTTTATTAAAACTCACTGTTGTCAGTGTTGTAAAGTAAAAATGTATATAATGAATGCAATTAATGTGACAGACAAGAAGTTGTCACTTCTCTTCTATGAAATAAACATGTAAAATACATGAATACACACTAATTCTGTCATTTAAAATTGCCCAGATTGTTCCAAACAAACATCCTCAAAAATAAAATCAATCAAAAAGCTGCTCATAACACTGTAAGTAGTTTATTGCCAAATTTAAAGGGATTACCGTAATTCCTGGGCTACAAAACACAATTTTTTTTCAAAAGCTGTGAACCCGGTGGCTTAAACAATGAGCGGCTAATTTATGGATTTTTGACTGGTTAACGAGCTTCACGCTGGCAAAACATGGGCGATGCATTCAGGGGCATCACGGAAATCCGAACTCTCTTTGTATTCTTTTTTTCTTTCATCTTGCGCCCAATAGTCCAGAGATTACGGTCGCTTTGAAGTACCAAAAATATCTCCACTTTTCTCTTTCTTTCAATCAGACACGTCGGAGGTGGAGAGAAAAAGCAAATGTTAAAATAGAAAGACATTTCTCTTCCTCCTCCCACTGGCTTCTGAAACCCCACCACCCCCACCCATGTGTGTGTGTGTGTGTGTATGTGTGTGTGTGTGTGTGTGTGTGTGTGTGTTGTAGTAGTAGGATGAATAATGCAGCATGTATGAAAAGATAAGCAGGCAACATGCTGCGGGGTTGTAGGTGGTGCTGTCACTACATTCACCCTCCACCTCCACACTGAGAAGCGGGGGGGGGGAGGAGGGGGAGGGGGAGGAGATGAAGGTGAGAGGATGAACAAAGGATAAGGAGGGAGCCAGAGGAGGGCGAGAGAAGTTCGGGGAGCTGCCGTGAGTCCAGTCAGATGTTTTGCTTAACATACATTATCTCCTCTTGATTATTTATGCTTTCACACAAACAGCGGGGTGGAAACCCTGACCTTCACGGCGTGTGTGTACGTGTGTGTGTGTGTGTGTGTGTGTGTGTGTGTGTGTGTGTGTGTGTGTGTGTGTGTGTGTGTGTGTGTGTGTGTGTGTGTGTGTAGAAGAGCCTCACGCCAACACAACAGGTCCAAATAGCTCGTTATTGTGGTCCGTTTTATTTTGAAGGTGCCTTTAGACTGGCGTTACTCGTTTTCCAGAAGTTGCATCATAAACGGTAGATGTCTTATTTTGAAGGGCTATAAACCCAAGAAGTACTGCGCAACCACAAGGAATGCAAATAAGTTCCGCTGAAAAGGTTATTTAAAGTTCGCCAAGCACAAGGTCTGTAGATATTTTGGGTTCTATCCAGATTCATGTAGAACACTTTGTACTTCTCTTTTATAATCTTTGGCCTCATGTTGTACAGCCGTTGTGCTGAAAACTCAGATTAATCAGAAATGTATTTAGTTTGAAGGGACATTGTATTGAGCCTTTTTCGTGTTGATTAAAGTTGGCAGCAGAATTCTATTGTGATTGTATTATTTCATTTTATTTTAATATTTGTTAAACAACAGTAAATGGTTGTTGTTCAGGATTATTTGAAGGTTTCAAGGCTCATATTTTCACAACGACAGTGAACGCGTCACTTTCAAAGGTTTGAATTTGTGAAAATAGCCGAATTTATGTTTTCTTTATTCATTTCTTTTAGCTCTTTCCGTGCGTTTAAGGTCCGTAGACATGGACAGGACGTAGTTTTTAATAACAGGAAGTAGAGCTTTTTAAAAAATTTCTTCACAGTTCAACTTCACATTTTTGAACAGCGGGGCTAAAGAGCCGCGAGTTGCAGACCCCTGAGCTAGTAGCTACCTACCATTCCCGCCGCTGGAAAAAAATTTAATACGAGGCAACAGTCATGAGGGATGACCAGAGCGGAGGGAAATCATGTAGAAAGATAGAAACAGCCGATCCAAACTCAAAACCACAAATCAGAAGAAGAAGAAGAAGAAGCTGCCCCGAGCCGCCTGCTAGCATACTGCTAACTCCGCTCTGGAGCGCGCCGCTAATATCTCGGTTCGGTTAGAATCCAGTAAGACGGGCGGGAGCGTATTGACTCGGGTCGTGGTTTATCCGCTCAGCGTTTCCCACACTGGTGTTGCTACCCGACGAGCTAGTCAGCGCCAATATGAGCTAACGGCTAACATGCAAATTCAGCTCCCCCGCGGGCCCGTTCTCGTTTGGTTCTGGGAAAATATCGCCACTTCCCTCACGTATTGGCCAAACACTGAGTTTAAATGCTGATTAAAAGATTTAATGGCGGCACAGTGCGTCTGCATGTCTGTTTTACTGATCTTTATATTATAGCACAGTGTTTTTCAACCACTGCGCCGCGGCACACTGGTGTTTCCGCGAGATCTCATCAGGTGAGCCGTGGGAAATGATCCAATTTCACATTTTTTTTCTATAAAAACATTTGCTCTCACAGCGACAGTGTGTTGCAGAGTAATCATGTATAAATACTCGTCACCACTAGAGGGCAGCACAGAACTTTGCCGGTGAAATGTAAAGTGACAGACGTCAGTGTGGTTCATCTCCACCTCCTGCTACCATCTTGTATCAAAGTACTGTGTCAGTGACAGTGATGGAGAAGTTTTTGAAAAGGAAGAATGTGAACCAGGATCTCAGCTCTTCATCCATCAGGTCCAGGTTTCACACTGAGGGAGGCACTATTTAAAAAAGGACTTGGTTTCTGGATTTACTGGATTCCTGTTGATAAAACTTTGATGAGAAAGACTTTATATTGTTAATAGAGGCTGCAGAGTTTCACATTTTAACATTTCCGGGTGGTGGTGTGCCTCCAGATTTTTCCAAACAAAAAAGTGTGTCTTGGCTCAAAAAGGTTGAAAAACACTGCTTTAATTTACTGTATGGACTTGGAAATAAACATTAGCGTTGTTTATTACCCCCCCCCCCCCACCCCCCCCACCCCCACAAGTCCACTCCCCTGCCCTGATTTGTGTCGCGACACATTTTTCCTCTTTCTCGCTTATTATGGAACATTTTGTCTCCCTTCATCTCTCCGCGGCGTCTTGCTCACACTGCCGCTTCCAATGGAGTCTGAACCAGCTCCAAATTATGTTCAAGTGCAGCCGGAGACACTTCCAACTCTTCCAGACAGCCGCTCTGCCGGGTAAAATATCATCGGCACACACACACACACACACACACACACACACACACACACACACACACACACACACACACACACCGTCTGGCAGTCGATCAAGAGCCTCTGGCACTTGCACTTGTTGTCCCGTCATTATCCTGCAGTGAATAATATTTCAGTCACTTCCGTCTACAGGCCGGCGTGGAGAAGCAGGAGAGCTCCTTCTGAGCCGGGGACTCTTCCTCCTCCTCCTCTTCCTCCCCCTCCTCTTCCTCCCCCTCCTCCTCCTCCACCGCGGAGCGGAGGAGCAGCTGGACGCCATCAAACACCAACAAGCAAATGTATACAGTCGAGCCAAATTAAACGTCGGGCGTCTCGTTGGGGAAAACTATTTAAAAATAAAAAATAAAAAATATCCGCGGAGGACTGAAGGTGTCAGTGGTTTTTTCTGCGGATCACCGGGTGAAATAAGCAAAAAAATGTCAATTAAATATGTTTGCGAGTCGGTACAGCTGGTTTGGAGTATTTTTTTTTTTTTTAAATGGTGATGTTTCTTTGCGTTTCTTTGCTACGACTCGCCACAAACGAGGATTCCTGAAAGCTCTGACGTCACAATTTCCAGGATTCTGATTGGCTGCCATGGCTTCGTGCTTCTCGTTACACTGCCCCCTACAGGTCTGGCATGCTCCCAGTGAGCCAGGTGTACATGAGTCAATGAAGACGAGTTGGGTTTTTTTTTGTAAATGTAAATAGGGAAATTTTGTTAAAAAAAAAAAAAACCCGGGTACGTGAAAACGCGGCCTCAGTTTGCAAACACACTACAAAAGTACTCACTTTCCCTCGTACAGGAACGAGAGACTTTGTTGGGAGTGTAAGTATCAATCCAGACGCCTTTTTTTTTAGTTTTCAGGACATTTCATAACAGAAGGTTTCATTCAAATTGGCTTCGTGTTCATTTTCTGTTTTTGTGAAAATATCGACATTTTCATCACGTATACTCTGCACCACCACAAAGAAAATCTTTACGGTTTACATTTCAATCTCATTGAGGCTCTATTTTATCGATCCGGCTCGCTCGAGATGAAATTGCGCTGCTGCTGGAACCTGAACTGAAATGTGTTTTTTGAATTCAATGCATTATCTTTGACTCTGAAATGTATTAATCACATTTCACATTTCACTTTAGACCGCATATTTATTTATTTTTTACTTTATAGGAGTCATTTCACACAGCTTTTCATGAGTCACGTTGGTCCAAAAACGTTGTATTGAAAGTTTCCTTGATTTTTCCCTCCATTAGAATATAATATCCTAGGAGCTGCATTCAGAATCTGCTGTGTCTTGTGTGAGCTGGACTGGCTCCGCCCCCACACACACGCCCATCTATGGGAAGATGGAGGAAGTACTTCCTCTCGTGGCGCCATGTGCCAGAGCAGAGCTGCTCTAATTGTGGGAGCAATTAGGGGGAGGAGCCTACCTTGATTGTGATTGGCTGAACCCCCGATGACACTATAGAGGGTTTGATTTCTGATTGGCTGGTTGGAGCAACACACTTTTTAAAAGAGAGAGAGGGAGGACACACTTTCTTCACTAAGTACGGGGGACGATTATTACTGCTGGAAAACCAGTAGAAAGTTAATTTTGTATAATATGACCCATTTAACAAATTGTGGGGGGAGGGGATTAATACGTTTTTTTTTTCCTCCCCTCATGTGCAATTTGTACATTTCAGCAGCTCCGGAGCGATTTTTCTTTGAGAGAAGAAGCTCCGCCGTGCAGAAACGGCGACGCTGCAATAAGGTCACGGCGTCGGGTCGAGAGCAAAGTCCCACAGGCGGCGTCACGGAACAGAGTTATCAAAACCACAGAAGAAGAAAATCCAGACGCAGACACCGACGGCGATATCATTAAGACCCGAGTTATAAAAAGTTGATAATTAAAGACAGGTCTCGGCGGACGGGAGGAGATAATTGGCTTTCGCAAGTCACGACACTTCGACCCACTTTACTACCGATAACTTAATAAAGGAAGGGAGTCAGACGGAGAATTAGAAAATGACATTTTCCCCGCGAGTCCCTCACATCGCGGTGTGAGGTTTCGCTCTCAGCCATGATCCAGGTTGTGGGTTTGCCTCAGAAATAAAATGTCTTTATATATATATATATATTTCCAAAATCATGATCCGATAAATCCGCCCATCTGTCATCCAACACTTTAATTTATCTTTCTTTTGACATCGCCTCTGAGAAATTCTCCAACGGAGATGACGGCGATAAAGATAAATCCAGCCAGTTTTATTCACTCACTCGCTTTATAGTGATTGTAACGTTTTAAATATACGCTGGGAATGAATTGTTACTGTTACGACGACTTTTTTTTCCCAGAAAGACACGATTTTAATTAAGGAGCCGGACAACCGTGAGAAAAAAAGAAAGAAGGGGAAAAAAAAAAGGTTTTACTGCAGCGTATGAATAGTGGGAAGAGGAGAAAATGAGCAGGGAGGAGAAGAAGTGACGGGGCGAGGGCAAAGAGACACACAGGAAATGAAATCTGACGTGGAACCTTGTTATTAAGAGTCAGAGATCAGCTGACCTCGCCACGGCTCAGCAGCTGCGTGTGTGTGTGTGTGTGTGTGTGTGTGTGTGTGTGTGTGTGTGTGTGTGTGTTTAAAATATGATTCTTTTCCACATATACACACACGCGACAGACTCATTAAATCTCTATCTTTCTTTCGTGCTCGCTCGCACACACACACACACACACACACACACACACACACACACACACACACACACACACACACACACACACACACACACACACACACACACACACACACACACACACACACACACACACACAGACTATGTCATATACGTGTAATATGTGCGTCCCTATAAGGACTTCATAACATTATTAATATCATTAATAATACAATAATAATAATATAATGATTAATTATAGTTAGTATTTCCCATGGACACATTAATATCAACGTTCAAGTTTAGGTTTGAATATTTTCAGGGTTTTTTTGTTGTTGTTTTTTTCTTCAAATGGACGTTCTGAAGTTTTATATATTCAAATGTTTGGATAAAAGGTGCAGAAAGATTAATAATTGTGTTTTATTTTAATACATTAATATGAAACATCAGATTTACCATCATAACAATACTAGATTAGAGGTGATTATTATTATTATATTATAATATTATTGTAAATAGAGAGGTGATAACAAATGTATTAGAAAAGAAGAAAACAAGGAAAATTAAAGCTTTGATCCAAACAGCACACATATTCATTTATTAGTTAAAAATAGCTTCCACAATAACACTAGTTTTACTGCAGCAGTTAAAATACATTAGAAAATATGGTTTTAATGACCTTTTCCTGAGACCATTAAAAATCCGTTGATAAGAGAAACTTTTCACAAGTCACATTCTTCTGTAATTAAAAGTGAATTTGTCTCTTAAGCTAAACTTATCTGAACTGCAGGTTTCCTATTAAAAACTATATAAAAGTCAAACAAGTTGTGATCAATTTGCTCATCAACTGAAGTGAGGCTGGATCTGGAATTGGAAAATTAAAAAGTATTTTTTAAATAATAACAATGAGAAACTCTGCAGGTGCTGCTTCATGTTAATTCTACTTAATTCAGCTTAGTGGAAAAGATGTCAAAAAAAAAAGATGCTTTTTATACTTAAACTCTGTAATTGTATCTGTGTTACCAACAGGAGTGAAAACAGTACTGAATACTCAAGTACAACTAAGATTTTACACGAAAAGTGGCTCAAAACTTACTAATTAACTGTGTTTGATTTTGTTATTTGTAGCATTTTTTTCAGCTTTTAGTTTTTAAATTCCGGGTACTTTTTTCACAAATTATACTTAATTAAAAATAAATGTACTTCAAAATTATTTATAGAGCACCGAATAACAGTTATCTTGATTGAATTGATAAAAACTTTAAGTGTTCAAAAGTAACACTTGATTCCGTTCATTTCATTCAGTTGAAAAAGTTTTAAGTATGAATAAAAGTAATCAAAACACCGCAAAAATACTCCTTGATCGCAGTGATGTGAGTATTTGTAATCAGATACTTTCCGCCTTGGTTACGAAATATTTTAAAAAATAATGAGAAAGTGAAAAACCGTGACGAACGGCGGCTGAGTTCACTGAGTTCACACAACAACGCTTCAAGTGTGATCACGTTTTTTGGCCACAATGTCCGTTTCCATGGAAACGACAGAAACGATGTAGTTAAGCATGCGCAGAGCAACGAGTTACTGTGACCGTCGTCCGAAAGGCTCCAATCCGGCAAAAACACAAAGCAAATACTACACGTTTCAAAGACAAAATAGATTTTTCAAAGTAATTTAAGAGTTTTGTAGAACAGAGGAACTTTAAAAAAAAAAAAAAAAAACTCTCAGTGGCTCCAAGCTCCGTTGTCGTGGAAACAGACCCACAAAACACGACCGAAAAGTTTCACGGTTCCACTTGAAAATGTTGTCGTATACACGGGGCCTGAAAGCAGCAACATTCTAACGACGACAAAAGAAAACGGGACACTTAAACATTTTATTTAAAATACCAAAAAAAAAAATTATTGAAGCAATAAAATAGCGAGTAAAAACAAGGTGAAATAAGAGATGAAGACTGAAAAAGGATTCATGTGTTAACTTTTAATGTGAAAACTGAGTGATGAGTGAATTTCTTCCGTTTTTAAAACACGAGGAAGGTTTTGGTCTGCTAGAACAGTGTTTTTAACCTTTTTGAGCCAAGGAACACTTTTTTGTTTGGAAAACTCTGGAGGCACACCATGACCCAGAAATGTTAAAATGATAAACTCTGTAGCCTCTATTAACAATATAAAGTCTTTCTCATCAAAGTTTGATCAACAGGAATCCAGTAAATCCAGAAAGCAAGGACTTTTTTTAATAGTGCCTCCCTCAGTGTGAAACCTGGACCTGATGGATGAAGAGCTGAGATCCTGGTTTTCAAAAACTTCTCCATCACTGTCACTGACACAGTACTTTGATACAAGATGGTAGCAGGAGGTGGAGATGAACCACACTGACGTCTGTCACTTTACATTTCACCGGCAAAGTTCTGTGCTGCCCTCTAGTGGTGAAGAGTATTTATACATGATTACTCTGCAACACACTGTCGGCTGTGAGAGCAAATGTGTTTTTAGAAAAAAATGTGAAATTGGATAATTTCCCACGGCTCACCTGACGATCTGGAGGAAACACCAGTGTGGTTGTAAAACACTGTGCTATAATATAAAGATCAGTAAAACTGTGCCGCCATTAAATCTTTTAATTTAGTAGAAATAGAAACGGCTGTGAACTCAAAATGTTTAATTTGATAAAAAAAAATTGAAACTGCACGTTCAGGTTTAACGTGTAACAAGTTTGTGTCTCAGGATAGAAACAGATTTCTGTGTGTGTGTGTGTGTGTGTGTGTGTGTGTGTGTGTGTGTGTGTGTGTGTGTGTGTGTGTGCTCCAGTGTATTTTTATCGCCGCCAGGCGACCATCAATAACCCAGACGTTTTAAGTCAGTCTTCAGCCATCTATCAGGCTTGTGTGCCGCCCAGGGCTCGAACCCACGATCCTCTCATTTGTCTTGCCACGTTTTCCAGCTGACAGCCTGCCAAACCCTACTTAAGCACACACACACACACACACACACACACACGCGTCCCCTCGCTGACCTAAAATAAGTAGCATGAAACAAAGGTCGGGATGGAAGCGCGCGGCGCGCGGCGCGAGAGCGGAGAGACAGATGGAATTAGCAGTTACATAAAAGCTCTCCACTGTTTTGAAGTTGACAAAAAAGCCAAATTACTTTCTGTGACTTCTTTTTGATGATGTTGTGGAGAAAATCAGTGTGTGTGTGTGTGTGTGTAGTTAGTCTGATGTCAGGGTGACCTGGTTAATGATTGGGTGACGTGGTGATAATGTTAATCTTTATTTATTTTTGCAGAGGTCCCGTTGGTCACTCTGCGAATTTCCGTATAATTTCGTCTCGACACCAAAACTGCTTTTTTTTGGAAAAACTCACTAATTCTATCATCTAACAATCCACAGTGTCGCCGTTCCGCCAGTCTCTCACTTCTTTCTCTTTTCCGCTCTGCTCTTACTGACATGAATAAGGTGACACGTCCCCCCGGGACATTGCACTGAGTGTATGCACATGCATGTATTTATGCATATGTAAACAGAGTGAATAGCGGAGTAGGACAGCGCACAATCCCGCAGAAATCAAAGCCCGGGCAACAAACAACCAGTGGGAAAAAAAAAAAAAAAAAAAAAATGGTGGAATTAAGAGGGAGGACGGCAAGCGAATGAAAACGCTCCGCGCTCACATTCGTGCACAAAGTGGTGGGTTGCTGAATTAATTTCTGCCTTCACATTTCCATTTTCCGTCCCGAGAAGAAGGCGGATTTAATCACATGAGCTGACAGGAGGGATCAACTCTGGAGGATGTGGAGCGCCGAGCCGAGCAGGTAAATAAGCACCGGAGAAGGACAAGTTCTGCAATTAAAGGCCCGCCGCCTTCAAATGCGCGGAGACGCGCGTGACCCTGCTAATAAACCCCCGGGAAGCCTCCCCGGGTTGGCGACTTCTAACGGTCGCTGGGAGCGAGACGGGCCGGACGAAGTGACACGACTGACGAGGCGTAACGCGGGTCTTAGTCTTCGTTTTTACCTGGAGTGCCTAATCACCGCCGTGAAAACGGGGCTTTTCTTCAGAACATGCTAATGCATAACAAGCTGTCCAACGTTTGGCCGTCGCACATCCTCGTCTCAGCTGCTTCTGAATGGCGAAGACAACAATTGTGGACCTTTGCAGGATTACATCCGGTATACGTTTTCCCGTCAGGTCAACCGGTATACGTTTTCCTAGCAGGTCAACTGGTATACATTTTCCCATCAGGTCAACTGGTATATGTTTTCCCGTCAGGTCAACCGGTATACGTTTTCCCGGCAGGTCAACCGGTATACGTTTTCCCAGCAACTCATCTGGTATACGTTTTCCCGTCAGATCATCTGGTATACGTTTTCCCGGCAGGTCAACCGGTATACGTATTCCCGGCAGGTCAACCGGTATACATTTTCCCATCAGGTCAACTGGTATATGTTTTCCCGTCAGGTCAACCGGTATACGTTTTCCCGGCAGGTCAACCGGTATACGTTTTCCCAGCAACTCATCTGGTATACGTTTTCCCGTCAGATCATCTGGTATACGTTTTCCCGGCAGGTCAACCGGTATACGTTTTCCCGTCAGGTCAACCGGTATACATTTTCCCATCAGGTCAACCGGTATACGTTTTCCCGGCAGGTCAACCGGTATACGTTTTCCCGTCAAGTCAACCGGTATACATTTTCCCATCAGGTCAACCGGTATACGTTTTCCCGTCAGGTCAACCGGTATACGTTTTCCCGTCAGGTCAACCGGTATACATTTTCCCATCAGGTCAACCGGTATACGTTTTCCCGGCAGGTCAACCGGTATACGTTTTCCCGGCAGGTCAACTGGTATACGTTTTCCCGGCAGGTCAACCGGTATACGTTTTCCCGGCAGGTCAACCGGTATACCTTTTCCCATCAGGTCAACCGGTGTACGTTTTCCCG
Source organism: Blennius ocellaris (assembly GCF_963422515.1). Lineage (NCBI taxonomy): Eukaryota > Metazoa > Chordata > Actinopteri > Blenniiformes > Blenniidae > Blennius > Blennius ocellaris. The sequence continues at coordinate 24,101,752 of NC_137662.1, read as the reverse complement.
GCAGGTCAACCGGTATACGTTTTCCCATCAGGTCAACCGGTATACGTTTTCCCATCAGGTCAACTGGTATACGTTTTCCCATCAGGTCAACTGGTATACGTTTTCCCGGCAGGTCAACCGGTATACGTTTTCCCGGCAGGTCAACCGGTATACCTTTTCCCATCAGGTCAACCGGTGTACGTTTTCCCGGCAGGTCAACCGGTATACGTTTTCCCATCAGGTCAACCGGTATACGTTTTCCCGTCAGGTCAACCGGTATACCTTTTCCCATCAGGTCAACCGGTATACCTTTTCCCATCAGGTCAACCGGTATACGTTTTCCCGTCAGGTCAACCGGTATACGTTTTCCCGGCAGGTCAACCGGTATACGTTTTCCCGGCAGGTCAACCGGTATACGTTTTCCCATCAGGTCAACTGGTATACGTTTTCCCGGCAGGTCAACTGGTATACGTTTTCCCGGCAGGTCAACGGTATACCTTTTCCCGGCAGGTCAACGGTATACCTTTTCCCGGCAGGTCAACTGGTATACGTTTTCCCATCAGGTCAACCGGTATACGTTTTCCCGTCAGGTCAACCGGTATACGTTTTCCCATCAGGTCAACCGGTATACGTTTTCCCATCAGGTCAACCGGTATACGTTTTCCCATCAGGTCAACCGGTATACGTTTTCCCATCAGGTCAACCGGTATACGTTTTCCCGGCAGGTCAACCGGTATACGTTTTCCCGGCAGGTCAACTGGTATACGTTTTCCCGGCAGGTCAACCGGTATACCTTTTCCCATCAGGTCAACCGGTATACCTTTTCCCATCAGGTCAACCGGTATACGTTTTCCCATCAGGTCAACCGGTATACGTTTTCCCGTCAGGTCAACCGGTATACGTTTTCCCGGCAGGTCAACCGGTATACGTTTTCCCATCAGGTCAACTGGTATACGTTTTCCCGGCAGGTCAACTGGTATACGTTTTCCCGGCAGGTCAACCGGTATACCTTTTCCCGGCAGGTCAACGGTATACCTTTTCCCGGCAGGTCAACCGGTATACGTTTTTCCATCAGGTCAACCGGTATACGTTTTCCCGTCAGGTCAACCGGTATACCTTTTCCCATCAGGTCAACCGGTATACGTTTTCCCATCAGGTCAACCGGTATACGTTTTCCCGGCAGGTCAACCGGTATACGTTTTCCCGGCAGGTCAACGGTATACCTTTTCCCGGCAGGTCAACGGTATACCTTTTCCCGGCAGGTCAACTGGTATACGTTTTCCCATCAGGTCAACCGGTATACGTTTTCCCGTCAGGTCAACCGGTATACGTTTTCCCATCAGGTCAACCGGTATACGTTTTCCCATCAGGTCAACCGGTATACGTTTTCCCATCAGGTCAACTGGTATACGTTTTCCCATCAGGTCAACCGGTATACGTTTTCCCATCAGGTCAACCGGTATACGTTTTCCCGGCAGGTCAACCGGTATACGTTTTCCCGGCAGGTCAACTGGTATACGTTTTCCCGGCAGGTCAACGGTATACCTTTTCCCGGCAGGTCAACCGGTATACGTTTTTCCATCAGGTCAACCGGTATACGTTTTTCCGTCAGGTCAACCGGTATACGTTTTCCCGTCAGGTCAACCGGTATACGTTTTCCCGGCAGGTCAACCGGTATACGTTTTCCCGGCAGGTCAACCGGTATACGTTTTCCCGGCAAGTCATCCGGTATACGTTTTCCCGGCAGGTTGCCGTCGGCCACAAGTGCCAAACGCGGGGCGCAGCAGCAGCTGCCGAAGGCTTCAGAGATTTAATTGAAGCGATGTGGAAAGGATGACGATGGCCTACTTTCTGTGATTACTAAAAGCCAGAACTAAAGAGGTACAGAACACGGCGGGCTGTAAATAATCCTGTCAGATATGAATAAAGACGGCTTTTCGGCTTCCCAAAGAGGCGAGTGCTTCTTTTCCCAGCTGTTGATCTGTAAATGTGCACCAGAGACGCTAGTTGGGGATTCAAAAACAAACTGCATGTCTTGATGCGCAGTTGTGATTTTTCTTTTTTTACTGGTAGCCTATCAGATTTTTTTTTTTTTACAAGTAGCCTGTCTAATTTTTTTTTTTTTACATCTATTTTTTTGTTTTTTGGCTTATATTCAGGGACACTCCAGAAATGACGGTATGCGGATATAATTTTTTCTTTTTCTTATTTTTTCTTTTTCAGTTATTTTCAAAAGGATTCTTAATTCTTGGCTAAAAAATTGCTTTAAAAAAAACAACTAAAATGGGAAAAAAGTTACTAAAGTCACCAAAAAATTGGGGGGGGGGGGGGGGGGGTGGATGCTAAAACACCTTTTTTTAAGAAATTGGAAATGACTTGAATTGCTAAAAGAAAAAAAAATTAAAAAGGAGGGGAAAACAAGCACAACTGCTTAATGAGAGAACCAAAATGGCTAAAAAGTTCAAAATTGTCCCAAAAAAAATGCTGAAGAACCAGGGTGAATCCAAAACGACTGAAAATGTAATGAAATTAATGAAAAATTCATGAATGCAAATTTGCACGTGTATCAAAATTACACGCGAGCCTCCTTTTCAAGGTAAACTTGTTTTGCTGCACAACTTAAATTTGTTTTTTTTTGTGTGGAAAGTGACAGAAACGGCTCCCTTGGTCGTAAAAGTTGCAGAGCACTGCGCTGGAGGCTCGTCAACACCTGGAAGAAGTAGATAAAAACATTGTAAAGCCAAAACCGAACTTTTTAAATGCAAATAAAAAAAGAAGTACCCGTGTAAAAACAAGGCCGGTAATAGTTTTTCCTTCCCTCTGTCTCTCCCTGCTCTTGTCGAATTGCTTTGTTGTTGTTTTTTTCTCTGCTATAGTGAAAAAGAAAAGACCATGTTGTATTTGTTGCTATATAAACAAGAAGGCCGTTGCTCGGCTAATCCCCCGCCGGAGGGCTTTATATTTTCTCACAAAGCCAGCTCTAAGGCAGCACACTTGGTACACTAGAGGGTGTTCCATGGGTCCTAGTAGATAATTATGTAGAATCTGAAAGGTCTTCTTCATAAGCTATGTCAAAATATGTCTCCAGAGCCCAAAAGGTGTTTTTTATGCACTTAGTGACCCTGTGACCTGATATGCAAATGAGGTCATGGTCACCATTGTGCCCCTTCTCCCCAGGTGGAGTGTCCATGTGTGAAGTTTGGTGACTGTGGGCCTATGAGGAACTGCTGAGAAATGAGGAGAAATGTTTATATGAAAATACATGTATTGTGCAACCATGACGAGCAAACTTCAGACCCTACCAATCTTCAAGGTCAAGGTCAAGGTCACTTGGTGTACTGGAGGTTATCCCTGGAGTGTGTATCATGTGTGTATACAATTTCAGAGCCCTAGCTCAAAAACCTAGGCCTCCAGAGCCCAAAATGTGTTTTTAAGCACTTCGTGACCCTGTGACCTACTTAATATGCAAATTAGGTCAAGGTCACCATAGTATCCCTTCCCCCTCTGAGATGTATCCACATGTGAAGTTTGGTCACTGTGGGCCCAGGGGTTGCCGAGATATAGGTAGAAACGTTCGAACGGACGGACGTACGTACGGAGACTGTTTCAAGATCCCCCTTCGGGGCCTATCAGCCACGGCGGGGGATAATAAATTTAACCTGATGTGGATGAGACCATAAAATGTTTGAGTACTCCAGAACTCCAGGAAGCATCAACTGATGAATCCAAGTTGCAACTGCAAACAAATGCATGTCAGAAAAAGTACTTTTTACTGACGTTTTTCTGCCACCGCCGTTCCTGACCCACAGACACTCTTTTAAAACAGTGTTTCATTAATTCATGGCAGCTAGCAAAAAAAAAAAAAAAAAGCAACAGCGTCTGTTTATACACATTTAAATGAGCTTCTTACTCATATGACGCATTCCTGCACACTCATACAGACCTGAATATTTATGCTGCGGTTAAAACAGTAATGGAAATAGCTCAACTTGTTTTTATGCAAATGTAGCTTTGCACATGTTCATATTTAAAAAAAAAAAAAAAAAAAAATTGGAGTGAATTTTAAAAAAAGGAAAAAAAAAAACCACAATGCAAAACATAAACGGTGTCAATTTTGCCAATTTTACAACTGAGTGGACGTGTGATTGCTGGACGCCAGAGGGTGAATGTGTTGGCGTGAGCGGCACGCTGCTGCTGCGAGGAGGCAAACCGGACACCATGGAGGGTTTTTTTACGTTGAGAGGATGGAAGGAGGAAGGATAGATGACAGGAGGAGGAGGTGGAGGAGTGGAAAGCTGGCGTGGAGCGCTGAGGAGAAGATGAGCCGCGAGGTTAAAGGAGGTTAAAGTGGATTTTCTGCTCCGTGGAGTACCACCCCCCCCCCAAAAAAAAGAAAAGAGCTCAAAAAAACCATTTAGCTTTGTGTTAAAACCAGAAATCCCTCTGGTGTCATAAAGCTGTGGCAGCCTATTATCTTAAGAGACTTATTTCTACAACTGTTGGTTGGCAGCTAAACTCTCAGACGCTGAAGAAACTGAAGCAGGTTGTTCCTAATGGAGGACGGGAGGATTTGGAGGATGGGAGGACGGGAGGACGGGACGACTGGAGGACAGGAAGACTGGAGTACGGGAGGATGGGAGGACGGGAGGACGGGAGGATGGGAGGACGGGAGGACTGCAGGACGGGAGGACTGGAGGACGGGAGAACTGGAGGACGGGAGGACTGCAGGACGGGAGGACGGGAGGACGGGAGGACTGCAGGACGGGAGGACTGCAGGACGGGAGGACTGGAGGACGGGAGGACGGGAGAACTGGAGGACTGCAGGACGGGAGGACTGGAGGACGGGAGGACGGGAGGACTGCAGGACGGGAGGACGGGAGGACTGGAGGACGGGAGGACGGGAGGACTGCAGGACGGGAGGACTGGAGGACGGGAGGACTGGAGGACTGCAGGATGGGAGGACTGGAGGACGGGAGGACTGCAGGACGGGAGGCCTGCAGGACGGGAGGACTGGAGGACGGGAGGACTGGAGGACTGCAGGATGGGAGGACTGCAGGATGGGAGGACTGGAGGACGGGAGGACTGCAGGATGGGAGGACTGGAGGACGGGAGGACGGGAGAACTGGAGGACGGGAGGACTGCAGGACGGGAGGACTGGAGGACGGGAGGACTGCAGGACAGGAGGACGGGAGGATGGGAGGATTTGGAGGACGGGAGGACGGGAGGACAGGAGGACTGGCGACATGGCGGCTTGAGTCTCAACAACTTCCTTCCAGCTGAATCGGCCAATCAGAGAAATCAGCGTTATTATTATTATTATTATTATTATTATTATTATTAACGTCAAGTAAAGAAATACATGAAAAGGAGAAAGAAATAATACAAAATGAACAGAGAATTAATACATTAAAAATAAAATGTATTATTATTAGTAGTAGTGGTAGTAGTAGTATTGTGTATTTATTTATATTATTAATGAAATATTATTAATGAAATATTATTAATTGATGCTGAAACCTCAGGATTCGTAATTTTGCATTAGGTATTATAATAAGTTGATAATTTTGTGTGTTTTATTTACTAAACATTGCCATAGTGTGAATTTTACATAATGAGGAATTTTGTTTGAATACAGATATTTTGTATATCAGAATAACGGAATGAAATCATGACAAATTTTCATGCGAGAACGTAAAATAAAAAAATATTCATCAAATAATATAGGACGAGAGCCTTCATTACTATATATATATATATAGTAATTTTGAGTTTGTGTATATAATAAATAATGCTGCCAGTTGAGTCGCAGTACACTGGATGGTATTACAAGTATTTATTCTGGGTGATAAAAAAAAAGTGAGAAAATAGAGATTTAGCGAACACAGTAAATAAATTAATGAAAGGAATAATGTCTTAATGCAACAATCAACTAAAAAAAACTCCATTATCTCACACACTCATTGGAAAGGAATGGAAGTAATGATGTACCGATACCAGTATCAAGTACTGCGCCTGCAGAGTACTTCTGAAAAAGCTCCCCGGAACAGATGAGTATTTGTTCTTTGTTGAAGGTGCATCTCTACTTGAAAGCACTGGATGTGAAGCACGTACATAAATATAAAGTTCTGATAAAAAGTTAACAACAAAACGCCGTCGTCTGCAGCAGAGAGAGAGAAATGTGTGTGATTTACGTCTGACTGGGTTCAAAGTCTTCGCGTGGAGTCGTTAAAGAAAAAACACCAACTAAACTGTTCCTCCCAGGAAGCTGCCCTTTGGCAAGTCGGTAGATGAGGAATAAAACAAAACAAAACTGTGAGACTCAAGAACACGAAGAAACGGCTGCTATTATTCAAAACACGCCCACGTAGAGACGAGCAACAACCTGCACTCTTCTTTTCCCCGGCTGTTATTTATGTGTCTTCTGTTTCCAGGCCATACGTACAGTACACCGTGGAAATCTCTCGGAGTACAGTAAAGTACAAGCGCGAATTATCCACGGGCAATTCATCAAAGTAATTCTCTCCGTGCACTCGCTTTCAACCACCGTGTGACTCATTGCCAGCCAGTAAAACCTATTTGTGGATGTCGTGGAGCTCTTCGCCGTTATTTATTTATTTATTTTTTTTTTTTTTTGTTCGTAGAAGTAATCTGATACTTTATCACCTGCTGTGACGAACTCACAGAGTCGTGACGTTCCGTCAGAACAACGTCTTGGAAAAGACTCATTGAAGTCGACGCAGTCACGTGTTTTCGTGCAACGTCAATATTGATCCAGTGAGACGGCGCCCGACTGGCGACAAGTCGGAAACACTGATGTGAGTAAAAAAAAAAACCCACGAAACGACTAAAACGTCTACAAATAGTTTGGCATCTGAAACAGAAGGCAGATTTAGACATTGTTTACAAGACAACATGTGAAAACGCACCGTTTTTTGCATTTTTGTATCAGAAAAGTTTTTGGTTTTTTTTTAAATACTGCAATGTTTTGAAAACGACGTACACAATGTAGTTAACATGTTGGGCCACGACTTGGTTCTGGTCACCACGGCTGTAGTAACGAGTTGTTCTGCACGTGCTCAGTAGAGACAATAAGAACAGTAATTTCCTCCATGGTGTCGTGACTCACAGTCCATATTCTCCTGTGCCTTGGTGCTTTTATTTTGACAGTCACCGTCATAACAATCCATCTTGGCCATCTGTCCACTAGAATATCTGTGTTCTCCCGTTGTTCTCCAACTTTTATTACCTCCACCAGCGAAAGTTGGGGTGAAGGTTATGTTTTTATTTGTGTGTATTTATTTATTTATTGGTGTGTATGTGTTTATGTGTTTTACCACTTTTTCAGGGAAACTCCTAAAGCGAAGGACTCATCCAAGGACCAATCGATTAAGTTTTTGGCCACTAACAGCTAACCGCTTCCAAATAAATCCCAAAAAACAGCAAAATATCATCCCATACAAAGCGGATGGGGGAGATCAAAGAAGATCAGCGTCTGTTGCCGTGGAGACGCTTTGGAGCTCATAGCGAACACCACGGTTCGACCAATCTCCAGAAACAGAAAGTGTGAGCTCATTGTGCCGCCGCTCAGTGTTTCGCACCGATACGTTGCCATCTGTCAGGCTCGTTAGCATCGATATGAGCTAATGGCTAACATGCTAGCGATGATATCAAACAAATGTGGCGTTGACGAAGGTCTGCGCTCTACCGAGTGTCGTTCTAGTTCTGTTTTTCAAAGATATTAAAATGTGAATGGTAATTTTATAATTACCAAAAACAAACAGTTTTGTAACGCTTCATTTTTAGGGTGAAAGAGGCTAATGGAAATGATCAAAACAATGGTGAACAGAAGCGCCGCGGGCTAACGCGCGAAGACTAAATGGATATTTCCTATCAGTGATCTCGTTATCAACGCATATCATCTTCCCACTCCGGTCGGATTTTCTCGCTTGGGGGGGGGGGGGGGGGGACGTGTTACATCCAATCGTTTACACTCATTAGCATATTGAGCGCAAACTTTCCCGACGTCCCTGATAAACAGCGATTAACGAGTGACGCGTTGGGCAGCGGGGTGTTTAGTTGCCGACAAACAAGCTTGGAGACTGAACTCAACGCGCTTTAAAGAGCAAATAAATGGCGCCGGACGTCCGTTAGGAACAACTTTGACATGTGGGGGACAATTTGATCTGGAAAAAAATGACCCAGTGAGTGAAAAGTTGCCGCGTCATGAAAATCCTCATCTCAACTTTGTGATCTCCACTGTGCAGTATTAGCATATGATTGCAGTTTTCAAACTTTTTTTTTGCCAACTACTTCATTATGGTAAACACATTTCTCCCTTATTTCAGTGTTTCTCTCAAATTTGTTTTTATTTTTGCAAATTGCCGTGCAATCAGTGTATGACTGCATGTGAGCATTATGCTCATCAAGCTGTAAAGCTGCAGAGGCCCTGCCGCCGGAAGCCTCCTCACAAACATGTTTTTACCACAACAAATCATGTTTTCTAACCATTGTCATCAATACAAATATTATTTGAAAGATACAGTGTGAGACCTACGGTGGCACGACACAACAACAACAAGACACGAAGGTGTGGCGTTTGGTTGCTGTTATTTTGTGACTTCTGTCTGATGTGTTGGGACTTTTTCCTGTTTGTGTTTTGGCCTTTTGTTGTTGTTTTTGCCTTTTATTGTTGTGTTGGGACTTTTTATTGTTGTGTTTTGGCCTTTTGTTGTTGTTTTTGCCTTTTATTGCTGTGTTGTGACTTTTTATTGTTGTGATTTGGCCTTTTGTTGTTGTGTTGTGACTTTTTGCTGTTGTGTTTCTGCCTTTTGTTGTGTTTTTTACTTTTGTTGTTGTGTTGAGACTTTTTGCTGTTGTGTTTCTGCCTTTTGTTGTTGTGTTGAGACTTTTTGCTGTTGTGTTTTTGCTTTTTGTTGTTGTGTTGAGACTTTTTGTTGTTGTGTTTTTGCCTTTTGTTGTGTTGTGACTTTTTGATGTTGTGTTTTTGCCTTTTGTTGTTGTGTTGGGACTTTTTATTGTTGTGTTTTGGCCTTTTGTTGTTGTGTTGTGACTTTTTATTGTTGTGTTTTGGCCTTTTGTTGTTGTGTTGGGACTTTTTGCTGTTGTGTTTCGGCCTTTTGTTGTGTTTTTGACTTTTGTTGTTGTGTTGAGACTTTTTGCTGTTGTGTTTCTGCCTTTTGTTGTTGTGTTGAGACTTTTTGCTGTTGTGTTTTTGCTTTTTGTTGTTGTGTTTTTGCCTTTTGTTGTTGTGTTGTGACTTTTTGATGTTGTGTTTTTGCCTTTTGTTGTTGTGTTGTGACTTTTTACTGTTGTGTTTTGACTGTTGTGTTGTGGCTTTCTACTGTTGTGTTGTGTTGGGACTTTTTGCTGTTGCATTTTGGCCTTTTGTTGTTGTGTTGTGGCTTTTTACTGTTGTGTTGTGACTTTTTACTGTTGTGTTGTGACTTTATACTATTGTGTTTTGGCCTTTTGTTGTTGTGTTGGGACTTTTTACTGTTGTGTTGTGACTTTTTACTGTTGTGTTGTGAGCTTTCGTTGTTGATGTTGTGGCTTTTGCGGTTGCATTGTGCTCTTGTTCCTTCTGGGCCACCGTAGATTCTGGCATCAGCACCGGTTCGTCCCGACTTCCACTTGTTATCGCTGCATGTTTTCCACACATTGAATTCAATGTAATGTGTGTATAAACCTCAGCACGCGTAAGGACTAAAACACACAAAGTTTGATCTTTTTCTTAGTTTTTTTTTTTCCTGCGGCAGGTTCGAGACGCGTTCACTGCTCTTCCTCCCGAGGTGCACAAACTTTTCTTTTTTGTCGGATGAGCCGTTTCCGTGACAGGTGCTGTGCTCTGATCCGTCAGAATAATCCTGTCTGAGACGTGGACTCGCTCGGGAGCGCCACCAAACAGAAATATGACTTTAAAATATGGATTAAAAGGGAGAATGAAAGCACCCTGCCCTTGTTTTCCTCCTGCTTCTCTTCAAGCTTTTATTGCTTCTGTTTTTATGTCTCGTCTCATTTTTTTTTGTTTGTTTGTTTTTTATCATGTTATCCTCACCGGACTACATGCAGGAATAAAAAAAAAACCAAAGTGAATTATGGAGAACCTTGCATCTTTTATCACTGTATTAGTCACTCGTCTCACCTTCGCCTGCATCGGGACAATGCAGGCAGATTGGGAACAACAAACCGGAGTTTTCATTTCTGTCTTGACTTTTCCAGCCATTTCCTGCCAAATCTACTCTCCTCCTCTTCCTCGGGCCGAGGATGAAGAAGCTCCTCTAACAAGGTGAAAAATGATGATTGGGAGAGTCTCCGCGTAACATATGGAAAGAAGTTTCCGGAGAGCAATGTCCGTCATTAAGACTTTAACCTACTGCCGGCGCAGAGGCCCCTCGCTGCTGACCCAGCTCTCTGCAAGCATCTGTGTGTGTGTGTGTGTGTGTGTGTGTGTGTGTGTGTGTGTGTGTGTGTGTGTGTGTGTGTGTGTGTGTGTGTGTGTGTGTGTGTGTGTGTGTGTGTGTGTGTGTGTGTGTGTGTGTGTGTGTGTGTGTGTGTGTGTTCT
>NC_137662.1:24008691-24088691 GCF_963422515.1 Blennius ocellaris | reverse complement strand
TTATATATGTCACATATATTAAAAACCTACATCAAAACCTATATTAAAACATATATGTTTATATAGGTTCTTTCCATGTAGACGGAGGTTCCGACTCGTCCTCCTCCTGCGTCTTCCAGATGTACTCGGACCACATTTTCTTTCACGTTCTTCTTTTTAATCATCACAAAACCTCATACAATTAAGAAAAATGAAATTAAAAACCAGTCATGCCCAGAACCGCCGTTGTAAAAATGTTTAATGTGACATTGAACCAAAGGCTGGAACATTCTTCCTGCTGCATCTCTGTTGGTGGCGCCTTCAAGTATCCTGGGAGTTTAAATAAGAACCGACCTCGGAGGATCTTCGCCGTCTGTCTTGAGTTTTTTTTTTTTTTTTTTTAAACAGAAAAAGCACGAGGCTGTGAAAGATAATTATTAAGTTAATTCGAACAAGGTCAGACCACTATTCTTGGGTATGAAAGAGTTTCTAAAGTCAAGCCTTGTGCAGCGAGGGGCTGGATTCCATTCAGTTTCATGTTTTGTTTTTTTTGTTTGTTTTCTTGTCGTCTGGAGCCAATGTGTTCACTTGAGGAGCGTCTTCAACAAATGTCTGCCTACAAAAGAGATTAAACATTTAAAAAAATGAAAAAGTTAAATAATCACATTTTGGGAATTGAAGCAATTTTTCAGGTTCTTTCTGATCCACTGAACTCAAAGTTTTCACAGATTCCATGAAGGACCTTATTCTTTTTTATGGTTTTGAGATAATGAGAAATAGAATCATTTTCACACGGGACGTCAAAGACATCCTCACTTTCCCGACTCAATTCTTGGTTGACATTTTTGATTTTATCCACATTCATGTTTGTATTTTCTTACACTGATTATCATTCATGATTCCTGAATTCCAGATTTTTTCTTGTTAACTCCCATAATGCACCTGGTGAGCTGCTGGGACTAAATGTATTATTATTATTATTATTATTATTATTATTATTATTATTTACCTCAGGCCAGAGTTACGCAACATTTTCATGTGAAAGTGAAAAAAACTTTTGTTGAGTGTTTTGGGGTCTGTTTATACGAGCCACTGAAAACAAACTACAACTTTTTGCTCCGTCTCCATGGAAACGGGCAAAACACGCATTTTCTAACTTCCCGTTAACTATTAGTTGACAATCCAGTGTTCTGCCGTGTTTTAGCGTTTACGGCGCGTCGTCCTCTGCTGCATGTGTTTGTGGTTTCACCTCAAAAACAAACAGCACCAACTAGTGGCCGCACATGAAAACGACATCATTTCCGGTGTTTCTGCCGTTTCACTTTGACATCGTTTTCAAAATGTCGCCACGTCAACAAGAAATGAAAATGATATATTTTCATTTCAAGCGTTGGTTTTTAAACAGAACCTCTGAAACTCGAACCCTCGATGCCACTTTAAAAAAAACATTTTTTTTGGGTTCTCAAGTTTGTATTGCCTCGTTTTGTACCTTTCGACAGATTATTCTTGAACCAAACTCTGTTTGGAATTAATTTGACATCTCTAAGTTGTGATTTTGTGTCATGAGAAAGATTTTAATTTTTTTTTGTTGGCATGCCGAAGGCAGCAGTGACACTGTTAAAAATGAAAAAGCTTTTTCATCTCTTCCACATTTTTAGCCACCTGAGACGACCGGAGAGAATTTATAACTGTTACATTCACATTTCTTGTCATATAAATCCAACTGCTTGATAAACATGATATACTGACTAATCGCAAAGACGACTCGACTAAATGATTACTGCACTGAGCAAAATCCCCAACGATGACCAAGAATTCTACTTTTTTGTGTAAATAGCCTCTCTGACATTGATCGATTGATGATTATGAAATGGATTCGAGCAATTTTAACTCTTATTTTTGGTGGAAAACACATGTTCGACGCAACAATATGTCTTTTTTTTCAACAGAACACATGAAACATGAAAGTTTATCTTTGTCGAATCATCGCGTGGATTGAAGATCTGTCTTAAAAGATTTGCTGAAAATTGGGTGGAGACCAGCCTCAGCTTAAAAGAATTCATATCACGAGTACAAAAGTAAAGAAGTAATCCAATGTAAAACATTGACATTTACGATAATTTTTTTCCCATCAAAATGGGTCAATTTGGGCTCAAATGTGAAAAAGTTGAAACCGCCTGCAAAGCATTATGGGAGCTGATCGATCCCGCTGGTAACACTGGTGATCGTTTTAAAGCAGCGTTTCCGTTTGTTTCTGTTTTTAAATGTGACCTGCAGTTCAGGCTCCGGACAGTTTCAGTGACTTTGGGTTGTCGGAACGCAGCGCGACGTTTGGTTGTCTTCACTTTTTTCTTTCTTTTATTTATTTCAAAAAACATTTTTTTTTTGTTCAACCAAAGACATTTGGATGCGTCACAGTCGGGGAGAGGCACAGGTGAAATTAATGATGGCTCTGTTCCATTAAACGTCCCCGTGAGGCGCCGCGAGAGCGCGACCTCGCCGAGGTGGAGGCGGCGCCATCATTAACGCGCCGCGGCGAGGCCAGTCAAAGTACGCGTCGGGCTGTAGGGGTGGGGGAAGAAAGGTCACGGAGACGTCCGTGAGTTTTCAGGGAAAGTGGAGTTTGGAGTTAATGGTGTGGAGATGGAAACAACAAAACAAAAGAGGAAACTTTAGGAAACTTTGGGAAACTTCAGTAAACGGCTAAAGGGATTTATTTATGTGTCTCTTATAATTGTGTGATGATTCCGGTAGATTTGAGGGATAAACTCACATTTTTTGGCCACAAATCAATGGGATCCTGTAAAAAAAAAAAAAAAGAAGAAAAATCAATATGAATGTGGCTCAAAACGATGTAGTACATATGCCAGGCCATTAGGTGGCGCTGTGACTCACCAAATACACGAGAAAAAAAGACAGAAGATGACATTTTATTTTTATTCGAGAATTCCAACATATCGACTTATTAAAAACGACTAGCATCAGTAGCTTGTGCAGCGCCACCTGGAGTATGTCGTCCGCATTGTCTGCGTGTATTTGACCAACTTTTTGCAAAAAACGACTCACCCGAATTGCACAATAGTTTCGAGGATGACTCGTCATCATCCGAGGACTAATCGATTACATTTTGGGACGTTAACGGCTAGGCTAACCGTTTCCAAATAATGACAAAATTACTGCGAAAAAAAAGCTAAATATGTACCTATCATCTTCTTTTATCCCATCATTCCCTTTGAAGTGTTCTAGTAATAGCAGCACGAACACATCTCCCAGAAAGTCGCCTAATCTACATAGTTAGCATCGATGTGAGCGAGCAGCTGTCAGGCTAGCGATGCTAACGGCGTCGGCGAAGGTCCGCGCTCTACCGACTATAGCTCCGGTTGATTATTTTCAAGATGAACTACGTTGTGTGTGACCCGGAGGAGCTTCCTGTCCTCTCGGCTGCTGCCGCCGCAGCAGAACCTTCATGTGTTTTAACATTTCAAACAGTCCAAAAAAAAATGTGAATTTTGACGGTACCGAAGGACGACCCTGCGGGCTTTTATGAAAACGGCTTCCCGTCAAACCGCGGCCACCTGTGTGCTTTGATAAGCGGTGACCGTCATGTTATTTCAGCCTATGGCAGCGCTACCAAGGCTTTTAATGGCCGGCTTTGGAGACAGCTTGTGTTTTGCTGCCTTTTGGATGACACATGTGAGCGGCGGCGGCGGCGGCGGTGGCTATGGCGGCGGCGATGGCGGGCCCTTCTGTGGACGAGAACGGCGCTTCATGCCGGCGATGCTCCGAGCCCCTGTGAGAGCGACTCTGCTGCCGCGTGATGATGAAAGCCCCCGGATCTTCAAAGCTTTGCCAACACATGGTCACAAATGATTTGTGTTGATTAAACAAGAGCAGAATCGCGGCGCTTTGTGTTTTTTTTTTTTTTTTTTTCCTGAGAGGAAGGACTCTGTGTCCGTTCGTGTAAAAGGCACAAAGTGGAACGCGGGGTTGTTGTTGTTGTTGCTGTTATTTTTTGGGAGGTTTTGTAGCTTGCCAGCGGCGAGATCAACAAATACACATGGATATAAATGAGTTCCTTTATTCAAGGGCCTTGTTTTTTTAATAAGTGTCGGACCTCGTCCAGCCACAGCGGGGGGGCTGAGAATGTGAAAAACATCTTGAAAAAGTGATAGTGTGAGTCGTGGGGCTCCTCCGGGGGGGGAGTGGGGGGGGCGGGGGTGGGGGGGGGGCACCAGCTGCTCACACAGATGGGTTGAGGAAACAGGAAGTGGTTGATTCAGAGCAGTGAAAGGTAAAGAAGTCAAACACTAAATGTAGACGGGAGATCTCGCCGGGGAAGGTTCTCTGATGTCCGTTTGACACTTTGCCGAATCAAAACTCGGATATTCATCATTCAAGTGGAACCGTTTCCGAAAAGTTTCGGGTTTACACGGCAATGTTCTGGAAACGATGTCCGTTTTCCAACCGGACTAGCAGAAACGACGTTGATGTTACGTCGCTGCGTCGTTCACGACCCAAGAGCCATATGCGGCTCCGGAGCCGCGGGTTGCCGACCCCTGGTCTAGAATATCCTTCTACCGTCGTCTTTCTACGGCGGCCGATTAACCAGCCATCCAGTTTCTCTCTCTTCCCCCTCGTTCCCTGTGACGGCTAATGAGAACCGCTGGCGTCCGCTGGAGGGAGGATTATGCAAGAATCCACGTCTGGGGGAGTTGAGAGGCGTCGCCCCGGGTGATCTCCTGCCGGGCTTCAAAACCGCCGCCGGATTTCAAACCGGTTGCCTCATTGTCGGGGCTCGTCGAGCGGCGGCGGCGCCGAGTCGGGCTTTTGTGAGCGGCGACGGCCGCCGCGTGGCGAATGATGGAGGTCGTGTCAAGATGGAACCAGGCGTGGCCTGCAGGGGGCGCCACGCCGGCATCAAGGTGGTACAAACACCCAGAATGCAACAGGAGATGTTTCATGTTGAGTTTTTTTTTTTTGTGTGTGTGTGTGTGTGTGTGTGAAAAAACTGTTGTCAGTTTACATTTAAAGTTTATTGTTGCACTATTTATTCCACTCGTTTTTGTTTTCCCAGAACTTTGTTTATTTGAGGTTTTTGCAGAAATTGTACAAAATGTACCTGTTAATACAAAAGATGAAAAAAAAAACGAGCAATGTACAATTCCTTTAAGAAAAACAAGAAACCAAAGAAAAACCGAACAAGAAAAACTAAAATAAAGCAACACGCCAATGAATCATAAACAAATTAAAAACAGTGTTACAATAAAAATAACCACAATGGATGACAGATATATTTTTCAGAAGAGCCATGTTGTGTCGTCCTTACGGGAGATTTAGAGACAACAAATGTTTATTTTTGGACTGAAATCAACAAACAAGCACGAGGAAAAGAACCCGAGTCTAGATTTGTAACTTCTGAAACTTCAAGTCGAATTTCGAGAGCCGAAGGAAACATTTCAAAAGTAAAGGAGGAATGAAAAGCTGTTGAGAGACTGAAGATTCGTCTCTTGAATATTAAAAAGCGACGTCACGTATTGACGAGTTCGTCAGACGTTTATTTGCCAACAATTAATGATGAAGGTTAATTGGTCCAGTGAATCTGGACCACGACGTCGTGGAAAAGGTCGAATCACTGCAAGTTGCAAATGTAATTAAAGATTTCTTTATGCAAAGGACAAAGACATCACACACACACACACACACACACACACACACACACACACACACACACACACACACACACACACACACACACACACACACACACACACACACACACACACACATTATCTTTTTTCTTTAAATCTTAAATAGATGTTTTAAAAAATACTTATTACTTGTGTTTTCTAAATGTATTTGTAATTTTGATTGGAAAGATTTCTGTTAAGCAATTTTGCATTTTAATTTCGAATTTTTAATTTATTTTTAAAAAAATAAAAGATGCTTGTTTCCACGGAAACAGCAGAGAAACTGAAAACAATGCAGTGAGCATGTGGGGCCACTAGTGGCTGCTGTTGGTTGTTTGTGTAATGAAGAACCACACACTGTTGTCAGTGTTCATCGACTGAGCACGTGCAGACGGCCGTTTCACCCCGTTGCTATGGAGACGGGTTTTTTTTCTAATGGGTGTGTTTTCAGCATCACTGTCGCGTAAAAGAGTCAATATTTCAGATTTTTTTTTTTTAATCAGTCGGCAAGTACCTTAAGTACCTGTAACGATTATCCACATCTGTGTGGATTTATACTAAGTTTGCTTAAATATTAGTTTCTTGAAGGGTTGGAGAGAGAGAGAGAGAGAGCGAGAGAGAGAGAGAGAGAGAGAGAGAGAGAGAGAGAGAGGTCAGTGTAAAGCTGACAGGTTGTTCACTGTGGCAAGGTCACAGAAAGAACACAGCTGATGGATGGATGGATGGATGGATGTAAGGAAGAGAGAGAGAGAGAAGGAGTAGAAGCTCAGGAGGCGGTCGTGGAGACGTGACCTCGCCACGGGAAACTGAGAGAAGAGACACCGTGTCGGTTTTACATCAACATGTAAAACATACTCGATTTTTCTTTTTCCACTTCTACTCTTGTTTTTAAAAAAAACGTACAGACAAATTAATTACCTTTTCTGAACCTTAGAGAAGTTTTAAAGGCAAAATAAACCAATAAATCAATAAAATAAATCCCATTTTACCGCCGACAGGCTGCGTCGACAATGAAATCTATACATAGATGTATAAAGAATAGAATCTGACTAAACTCATGTGGGTCAGGGACAACATGGCTTCAGGACTCTGTCATTAGGATAAAACGGAGTAGGCCCGTCGTACAGCGAGTCGCCAAAATAAAAGCCCCCCCACAAGTGACTAAGTGGATGATTCTGACACAGCGGGAAGAGTTTTTAGTGAAGCACAACTTCTACTTCCTGTGTTCCGAGACTGTTGCCAAAAAGTTGTACTGTCCCCCGTTTCCATGGCGACAAAGTGAACGAGCCCCCAAAACGCAACGGAGGTTTTCCGTTTTCCACTCGAAGATGAGTGTCATTACTACAAAAAAAAAAAAAAAAAACAAGCAACAGCACCAACTGGTGACCGGACATGGTTACTACATCATTTTCAGCCGTTGCCATGGAAACCGACAT
The DNA here is from genome assembly GCF_963422515.1 of Blennius ocellaris. Lineage (NCBI taxonomy): Eukaryota > Metazoa > Chordata > Actinopteri > Blenniiformes > Blenniidae > Blennius > Blennius ocellaris. Next base: position 24,081,589 of record NC_137662.1, on the reverse strand, counting down.
GGTTTTTGAGTGATGGTTGGACTGAAGTAAGGAGAAATGATGCCTGGAGAGATTAAACAGGAGAAAGAAGAGAGAAATACCACAATGGATGTTTGTGTGTGTGTGTGTGTGTGTGTGTGTGTGTGTGTGTGTGTGTGTGTGTGTGTGTGTGTGTGTGTGTGTGTGTGTGTGTGTGTGTGTGTGTGTGTGTGTCCTCAGGCTGTATCCATCACCTGTAGAGAGAAAAAAAGCCTCGTCAACATGATTTATTTTTACTCCCATCGATAACAGGTGAAACAGCCTCAGTGTGTGTGTTCAGTGTGTGTGTGTGTGTGTTTGTGTGTGTGTGTGTGTGTGTGTGTCCACTCTCTCCATAAAGCCCGGTGCACAGGTTGTAAAATTACCGTGACAGCACTGATTGTGTGTTTATACAGTTTCAGCAATCGAAGCGCGGCTCCTTTTTTCTTTTTTTCTTTTTTCTCTTTTCTGTTTTTTCTCCTTTAAATAAATCCGTCACACTAAACAAGCCGTTGCGGAGTAAATATTTACTTGTTGCGCGCGTCTTCTGACAGGTAATTTGAATCTACATAATTCAATAGTGGACAAATTTGGCTGACACGGCACTCGGCGCCGATTCCTGCCCTTTTTAATCAAGAGGCAGGATACATGACTGTTAATGCGCAAGCTGGTGACCTTTTGTTTACCGAGCGCCGCTCAGCTGCCCCCCCCCCCTCCATAACCCCCCCCCCCTCCTTCCTGCGAGTCGCCGACATGATGGGCTTTTTAATTGACTTACATGTTATCAGGAGCCCGCAGAACATTTTCACAGTCTGTTTCTGACATTTTGGAACGAGAGCCATTTAATGGAGCCGCGAGCTTCTGGGACGGAACGTCAGATCAGGCCCAGGCAGGTCGCAGGAGGGTTTCCCACCACCGGTTCCCCCCCCTAGGGGGCGACAGAGAGCCTTTAGGCAGGGTAGCCGAAGTTGGAAAGTTCCGGAGGTCGGCGGGGGAGGGGTTAGAGTGGGGGGGGGGAGATAGAGGGGTTGGGGGGGGTTGAGACAAAGTTAGAAAGCCACAAAGACGTTTGAAGCGAAGACCCGTCGTTTTAGAAAGGTTTTACGTTTCCACGGCAACGTTATGCACGTTGTCAGTGTTCATCTACTGAGCACGTGCAGACGGCCGTTTCACCCCGTTGCTATGGAGACGGGGTTTTTTTTCTAATGGTTGTGTTTTCAGCATCACTGTCGCGCAAAAGAGTCAATATTTCAGATTTTTTTTTTTTTTTTTAAATCAATCGGCAAGTACCTTAAGTACCCGTAACGATTATCCACATCTGTGTGGATTTATAATAAGTTTGCGATCGAGACAAAGTTAGAAAGCCACAAAGACGCTTGAAGCGAAGACCCGTCGTTTTAGAAAGGTTTTACGTTTCCACGGCAACGTTACGCACGACGAACATCAGAAGCACTGAAAGCGATGTGGTTATTCTGCCAGGCCACAAGGTGGTGCTGTTGGTTGTTTTTTTTTATTTTCATTTGCCAGGCCACAAGGGGGTGCTGTTGGTTGTTTTTTTGTTTTTTTTTATTTTCATTTTGAGTCGATAACGTTTTCAAAGTCAAATCAAGAAAACCTTCGTCGTGTTATTGAGGTCCGTTTCCACGACAACGCTACATCACTGTGTGGAACACTAAGGAGGGAGCGTCTCCATGGCAACAGATCTTCTTGTATGGGATTACAATTTTTTTTATTTTGTAACAGTTCGTCGTCAACGTCCCAAAATCTAATCGATTAGTCTTCCAATGATGACGAAGCATCCCGGGAGATTTCATCCGATTCGGGTTAATAGTTTTGTGCGAAAGGTTGGTAAAATACGTACAAAACCAATAAATAAATACACACAAATTACTGTGTAAACAGGGATTAATGGAGATAATTCATCCACTCACATTTGAAACCAATTTTTTTCATTTGCTATTTATTTGTTTTTATGAACACTTTAGTATTACTGACACTGTAAAGTAATTGTACGTACTTCTACCAGGACACACTTGTAAAACAGGTTCTCCTCACATGCATTAATGAAGTAGAGCGACTCTTTAACCCGGGTTAACATGCAGGTCCTCTGATTGTGGGTTAAAACCATTAAGAACAAACACTAAACACACAGGAAACGTGGATTTAAGCCAGAGAGAACAATTACTGTTTGTGCAAAACTTACAGTATAAAAAAAAAAAGAAAGCATTGCAGTGTGTTGAAGATTGTCCCACCGTTGTCGCTTGAAGTCGGCACAAAAAAAAAAACATAAAAAAGTGGACTCGGCCGCCTCGGCGCTGCAAAACACAGCCCGCTGTCCATTTTAGTAATTGAATTGGGACCTAATCTGACGGATTAAAACCCACCTGGTCCCACGGAGCCACACCGGAACTGTGACTCCTGAAAACAGGAGCCATAAAACTTAACTAACTTCTCCTTCAATCACCCCCCCCCCCCCCCCCCCTAAAAAAAACCCCCCAAAATAACCCGCGCTGTGCAGACAAGCACTTCTTCTTTTTTTTCCCCAGAAGATAAATATACTATTTGTGAAGCGGTGGGATGTTGTTTATACGGAGGATTGTGCCTCCAGGTTATCACAAAGGAGGCATTCTGGCCGTTTCGCTGCTCGTCCAGAACGACTTGAGAGGAAGCAGGAAAACGAAACCGGAGAGGAACTGAGAACATTCAGCCTGTTTTTGTGACGATAGCTTCGTGTGTATGTATGGCTGGGTTCTTTTCCTCCTCTAATCCAGATTATAGAGCATCTTCCTCATCTAATCCAGATTATAGAGCATCTTTCTCATCTGACATCAGATTATAGAGCATCTTCCTCCTCTGACATCAGATTATAGAGCATCTTCCTCCTCTGACATCAGATTATAGAGCATCTTCTTCCTCTGACACCAGATTATAGAGCATCTTCCTCCTGTAACACCAGATTGTAGAGCACCTTCCTCCTCTAACATCAGATTATAGAGCATCTTCCTCCTCTAACACCAGATTATAGAGCATCTTCCTCCTGTAACACCAGATTGTAGAGCATATTTCTCCTCTAACACCAGATTATAGAGCATCTTCCTCCTCTAACATCAGATTATAGAGCATCTTCCTCCTCTAACATCAGATTATAGAGCATCTTCCTTCTCTAACACCAGATTATAGAGCACCTTCCTCCTCTGACATCAGATTATAGAGCATCTTCTTCCTCTGACACCAGATTATAGAGCATCTTCCGCCTCTAACATCAGATTATAGAGCATCTCCCTTCTCTAACACCAGATTATAGAGCACCTTCCTCCTCTGACATCAGATTATAGAGCATCTTCCTCCTCTAACACCAGATTATAGAGCATCTTCCTCCTGTAACACCAGATTGTAGAGCATCTTTCTCCTCTAACACCAGATTATAGAGCATCTTCATCCTGTAACACCAGATTATAGAGCACCTTCCTCCTCTGACATCAGATTATAGAGCATCTCCCTCCTCTAACATCAGATTATAGAGCATCTTCCTCCTCTAATCCAGATTGTAGAGCATCTTCCTCCTCTGACACCAGATTATAGAGCATCTTCCGCCTCTAACATCAGATTATAGAGCATCTTCCTTCTCTAACACCAGATTATAGAGCATCTTCCTCCTCTAACATCAGATTATAGAGCATCTTCCTCCTCCAATCCAGATTATAGAGCATCTTCCTCCTCTAACACCAGATTATAGAGTATCTTCCTCCTCTGACACCAGATTATAGAGCATCTTCCTCTCACTGATTGATGTAATTTAATAGATGAATCAGCTCAAGTAAAGCTAATACAGTGTTATTCGCTATAATTGAAATAAAACCTCTGTACAAATTGTGTGTGTGTGTGTGTGTGTGTGTGTGTGTGTGTGTGTGTGTGTGTGTGTGTGTGTGTGTGTGTGTGTGTGTGTGTGTGTGTGTGTGTGAAGGTGACAGGAAAATGACGGCCTGAGGCTAACACTGACACAAAGTGTGTGTGTGTGTGAGTGTGTGTGTGTGTGTGTGCTCCGCCTCCACTGGAAGGTGGATGCGTGTGGCTCCACCTGCACACACACACACACACACACCCACACACACAGTTTCCTCCGTCAGTCCGGCAGGACGCCACGGCGTGTTTCACTGGGTTGATTTACACGGCAGCGGCTCTCTGAGCCGCTCAAAGCACAACTTTTCTAAAATGCCGCGACTCCGTCACCATGGAAACGGGTGGCGGCGGCGGCGGCCTGTCGCTTCGCACACGAGGCGACCTTCAGGCCGACCTCGCTGCTGCACACGTGCAGATATCGCACGGGCGACCGCCAACATGGACGCCGCTGTGCCGTGTCCCACTTTCTAGCTACACACTGACGTCACTCCTCACACACACACACACACACATACACGTGTGTGTGTGTGTGTGTGCAAAACAGCATTTCCATATTCTCAAACAGATAAAACATCCTCCGCGTGCTGTTTTCATGTCTGCGCGTCGTGTGCACCTCTCATCCCATCATATTGACTCTATAGGCGACGTCTGTGGAGAAAAGCAGGATAATTATCAGTCTTTTCCCCTCATCTCTTTATTTTCTTGTTTGCCCGTTCTCTCGCTCTCTCTCTCTCTCTCGGTCTCTCTCTCTCTCTCTCCCACTCCCTCTCGCTCGCTCTCTTATAATTATTTCCACAACAATGATTTGGGCCGGTTGATTAGAAAGGGTCTTGCGGGAGCCGTTTCCCCCGCCTAATGGCGTCTCCATTCTACGCAGCCGGCGAACACATAATGAGAGAGAACGCATATTACGAAACGCCGCGCACACACACAATAATGGATAAAATAAGATTTACGCACAGGGGTTGGTATACGGTGTATACGATACACAGTACTTCCTGTCTCGTGTCAATCATTTTGACGCTATTGCAGAACTTTGCACGCGCCTCTTCCAAGCAAATAATAATAATAATAATGATAATTTACCTCCACGGTTGTGTCGGGGAACCGTTTCCGTGACAACGGCACTCGGAGTCGCTTCAAAAATGCAACTTTGCTTGAGGTGGGACTTTTTCGGAAACGCTCCGTCTCGGTCGTTCCAGTGGTTCCAGTGGTTCCAGCGGTTCCAGTGGTTCCAGTGGTTCCAGCGGTTCCGGTGGTTACAGTGGTTCCGGCGGTTCCAGTGGTTCCGGCGGATCCAGGATTCTGATTGGCTCGTGTGGCGCTGCACCGCCCCCTAGAGGTTTGGCTGAAAGTTCATCGTCACTCATAATCGGGTTTGTGGGAATCAAACGTTTGTGGAAAACGATTTGATGTTATTTTTGGAGAGAAAAAACGCAGAGCAGGAAAAATCTGTTTCTATAAATACATCTCAGCTTTACAGTCGATCACATCCTATATTTTCCTGGTTGAGCAGTTTTGTTTTTTCTCCTTCTTCTTCCTTTGAAACTTGTTCATGTCTCCAACATGTGACCGGAGTCGTTTTGAAGCTATTTTTACTGGAGGGTGTTTTTATAAAAAGTAATGTACCGTGCTACTGTTTCGATCTTACGCTCGGTGGGACGGTGGGAGACCTGAGAATACACACTTCCTGTTATGCCAGAGGCTTTTATTTTGGCGTCCCCAAATAGAAACACAGTGACAGGATGAGATTAAACATCACAGCAGTTTAGTACTTAGCGATTCCTACTATTATTTGATAAATAAAGCCTTTTCATAATGTTTAGTTTTAAAAACACTGATGGTGCCTCACAGGAGAGGCTGCTCTTCTTTCAGTCTTTCAAGTTTCACTGCCATTGCAATTTAATTTGTGAAGTTGTTCCGTGCACCTGAAGAGAAGCCACACTGGCAATATTAAAAAAAAAAAAAAAAAAAAAAAGGAGTGGGTCGGAGTTACGTGATGCACCTGAACGCATCACCAATGTATCAGCTGTGTGAAGCTCGTTAAACTGTAAAAAGCCATAAAATATCATTGTTTTAAGCTGCAGAGTTCAAAGCGTGTGAATAAAAGTGGCAGCTTCCATTCTGGGAATTACGGTAATCCCATTATCTTCAGGAGACTCAACTCATATCAACTCAACTATTCATTTTATTTAAAACAACTCCCGCTGAAGCCAAAGTGCTTTTTTTTAATAAATAGACTAACAATATAAAAAATAACATAATAAAACAATAAAATTGGCAACAATTAAAACCGGTAGAGTCAAACATGGTTAAAAGTCTGCGATTCAAAGTCAGTCTTGGTTTTAGAAGTGGACCCTGAAGGGGATTGAATGACAGACCATTGTCCCGCGGTCAAAAAAGTACCGTTGAGGCACGTTTTACTTTTACTTGAGCGGAATATTTGGGTCCTCTTTCCACCTCTGCATGTGACAGGTGGTCCTAAAGCGAATAACCACAAACATTTCCCTCTCTCTGACTCTGCGAAGGAGAAGAAGAACGACTCAGAGATCCAAACTCGGGTCCCACAAAGAGTCTTTCTGTTCAGACGAGTCGCAGCAGGAATCCATTTACGAGAAGAAGCTGCTGATTGTGGACCAAAAGGCTCCTCTAATTATGTGAGCGGCTCTCAGGACTTCAGTTATCTCAGCGTATAAAAGAGCAGACGATTGTATGTCATGATCATAACAGAGGACTCACTAAATGAATAATCTGAATAGACTTTAATGCTGTTCTGGAAGAATGTGCTACAGAGCGCTCAGTGAATAAACCCCCACCCTCTCTCCACCCCCCCCCCCCCCCCCACCCCCCCCCCACCCACACACCCTGCCTCCATTTGCATCATAACAGAATTAATGTGATGGATTTCATGTAAATTGCAGAAACACTAAATATTGATCACAAAGCAGAGTTCTCTGGCGAAGCGGAGTGTGTTTGTGTCTCGTATGTCTGCACAAAACCTGCTGGTGCTCCACGTCGGCGGCTCCTATTAGTTTCAGCGACACACACACACACACACACACACACACACACACACACACACACACACACACACACACACACACACACACACACACACACACACACACACACACACACACACACACACACACACACACACACACACACACACACAGCTGCGAACATGCCAGCACAGAGAGAAGACACTGATTGCTGCGCTAATTGAACGTCTGCGTTGAATTCAGAGTCTGGCTCGTCACAGTGAGTCCTCGAGACTTTGCAGTCTGATAAATGGGCGGCGGAGGCCGAGACGTTACCAAAGCGAGCTCGTGCTTGGCGATGCGCAGGTTCGAAACCCCCCCCCTTTCCCCACCCCCCGGCTGTCGACAGGTTAGCAGTCCGACCCTTGAGCCCTAATCCCTCCCCAGGGATGGAGACATCCATACTGTGCGTTGTGAACGTGTGCGACCAATAAAACATTCGATTTCATTACGTCTGCAGTGATGTGATTCCGGGAGGCCTTCGTGGTTCTGATGTGACGAATCAGGAATGACGGAGCGAACAGACGTTTACCTTCTGTGTTGCTACCGCCGTCTGGCTGGCGGTGGTGCCCCCATCCACCTGCTACAACCCCCCCCCCTTTGTGCCTGATGAATTGAATTGTGTACATTTCTGTGGCAACGGCAGAAACGCTGAAATAGATGTAATTAGCTGGTTGGGCCACTAGGGGGCGCTGTTGGTGGTTCATGTCGTGAAACCACACACACGTGCTACAGAGAACAATGGGCCATAAATACTCAACAGCGGGAGAACACGGACATTCTCGTGGACAGACGACGACATTGGATTGTTATTTCGGTGACTGTCAAAATAAAAGTCCCGGGAGAATATGGAGGAGAAATCATGACGTCACGGAGGAAAACGTGTTGTCTAGTTACTACGGTTGTGGTGCAGAGGACCAGGAGCAGCGCCGCCACTGTCGAAAAGGTGACGGAGCCCACAATGGAGTCTGGAGCCACTTTCAAAAAGTTGCGTTCCCTTTGATTTTGACCACATTTGTTGCGTAGACGGACCCGACAGAAGCAATGAAAGTTTTTGTATGTTTTGACTTAAGCAGGGCCTCAGATGTCTCCCTGCCTCAACACACCTCCATCTAATGAGAAGAGCCTCAGAACGCTGGATAATGAGTCCCTCATGTACCGCCGACAACTTCCTGAAAGTAAAAGTCAAATGCAGTTCCTACATTTGATCCCAACGGTTTGTTGATTTCAATTGGAATTGAGTGATTCTGTAGGTTTAAAGCCGCCTCTCTTCATCACTTCTCTGCTGAGGCATGAAACGTGACGTGCTCGGAAATCAGGGAATATAAAAAAGAACATGTGATTTTTTTGCTCACAAAGAAGCAAATTCACGAATTACTAGATGCCATATTTAGAAGTCTGTTTCACTCACAATACCTGCCAACGATCTGAAGCAACAATCAAAGCAGCACAGGAGGAATACTGAGTGTGAAACCAAATACTAAACACCTCAAGTATGAACAAGGGCTTATTCATCATTTCCTGTAGTTTTTCACACGATTAAAGAGGAGATATTAAACGATGTCACTTTTCCAAACAGTCTTTTTTTTTTTTAGCACTTTCTTTGATCTATCGGCTTTTCTTTGATATCCTACCTCAGACGTCGTTGTACATCTCAACGATTTCAATCTGACATTTTGAGGCGTCCGTTCACACGCCAGCCTTTCTTGGAGCCACTGAAAACGCAAATTTTTGAAAACGCCCCCCCGCGCCATCCCCAGTGGACGGCTCAAGCACTGCCACCGGTCCTGGTCACCAGCGCTGTGTGACATCATGTGTGAGTTAAATTGACAATAACAAACATGGCGGCTTCCCGGGGGTCATGGGGTGCATCCCAATAGTCCCTCCACGGGACTATTGGGACGACCGTCTCACGTCATGGTGTGAAAGATGTGGAGCCGAACAGATCAAGATATTCAAGTTGAGGAAGAAACCATAGAGAAGCAAACAAGGAGTGTTAATAAACAGAAAACACAATAAGGAATTCAGTAAAGCTTGAAAGCAAACAGAAGGCAGATTCGGCTGCGGAGCGGCACCGTCTTTTCCTTCGCTCATTTTGTGTATCTCATCAGTTACACAGCAGGGGGGCCGCCTCCACTGGAACCTATTACTGATGGAGATCTCTGTGGGGAGGACCCGAAACAAGGAGACAGACAGAGACACAAAAGTGGACACCGAGGACTAATTAAGGGGCTAAGGAGGGAGGAAGGATAAGGTGCGTCTATTTTGGTCGTCAGCGCTTCTCGCCAACCGGTTTGAGTTGACAGGAAGTCGTCAGCGGCTCACCGGCGGGGCTGGAAAACCCAAGATGCCAAGAGAGATAATAGGAAAACACCGGAAAGCGCGAGGAGACGCTGCTTGAGCTTTAAGTGAGAATACGATCGGGGGGGTGGTAGCCGGGACGTGAGCCAGACATAGACTGCTCCTGTAGCGCCTGAACAATAATTAATCTTTATCACATTAACTTTGACACTTGAGCGTAATTACCGAGCAACAAACGAGACCTTGAGTGAAAATGTTGGCAGACGGGATCAACGGTGGATTGTTGGTTGTGGCGCCCCGACGGAGCTGCCCTGGGAGGGAGTCCTCTTTGGACGGCTCTCGGTACAAAGGGACAGTTTGATTGCGCGAGGCGGGGAGTGTTTATTCGTTTTTATTTGTCAATGTGAACCTGAATCAGCAAAACCAGATTTTGAAGCCGAAAACATACTTTTCCATTACAAGTATTATTTGTGTATATATATACAAATATTTCAGTAACAAATCTAATTACATGTACAGATTCTAAAACAGAGTTTGTACACGTTTAAATACCGAATTACAGACAGAGAACGACTTTTGCGCACTGACACTCTGGATTTTGGACTTGAGGCTTGAAATACAGACGCACAACTCTCTATACGCAATTTATTTAATCATTTTCTTCTCTATATGGCCAGGATCGCCGATCAAGTCTTCAAATTGAGAATAAGAATCAAATGGTTGAAAACTTTAATGAATACAGAATGAATACTTTAAAGATAAAACATCAAACAATAAAATATATTTCTCGATGGGCGACGTCGGATCGGTCGACCTTGATTTGGACAAAGTGGCATAAATGCTTGTAAAAAAAAAACAAAAAAAACAAAAAAAAAACGTTTTGTGTGAAAATGTACTGAAAGTCCCTGAAGTAAAATGACGTTTGAAGGTTTGGTATGTTTCTTTCATGTGTTTGTCTGTATTCCATCAGTTGGACACACACATCGACACGAGCTACGGAGCAACTCAAAAAATACAACCGAAATAAACCGAAAAATACAACAACAAAAAAAAAAGTGTGAAAGAAATCTGATTATTGCTTTATTGCTCTTTGAAAGTCCCCCCCCCCCCCCCCCCCCCCTCCAAAAAAAATAAATAAATAAATCTCTGCAATAACACAATGTGCTCAGTTTCTGGCCAACAAAATGTGCGCCGCATCTTGAAAAGAGGCTTCTTCTCTTGCAGCTAATATTCCCGCCTACATATTGAAAAGGTTTCAGGATCCCTGAGACACCTATTAATAATGCACTGTGAATAACACAAATGGGTGCCAGGAGGAATATCAACCAGTTATTTTTCTCGGCGTCTGAGATGTTTACTCTGGGAAAATGAAAGGTTGCCGCTGGATTCTTGTGTTCTTTGAGTTTTCATCGGTGAGAGCTCTTCTTTTCTTTTCTTTTTTTCTTTTTCTTACAGTATAAGTGTACGGCTCGGAAAAGTGCCGGCTTAATGAGTAGTGATCCGCGGTGGGCATGCTGCGAGCTCAGGAGACGACCGGAGTCAAAGCCAGGGGCTGCAAAACAAACGCACACTTGGAAATCGCGCTAAATAAAGAAGTGCGCATTTATTAAGACGGCGTGACACGCTCGCGTATAAATACACGCGTTCGCCTCCACAGCGCGGCGGAAAGGGACTGAACGCGATGGAGGTGAGGAAGATGAAGAGGAGCGGCGGAATTTCAAACAAACCCGGAGACGACAAAAGAGTTTCTGACGCAAACATTCCTTTGCTCCATCATTGAGTCTCAGCAAAAAGACCGTCGGGACGCGAACTACCCGACGACCACGAACCGTGCTCGCAGCCGCTGAGCATTTTTTGGAAACACCTCTGTCTCCATGGAAACGGGATCAGACGCAACTTCTCTGAAGTGCCGCCCGTGCCCAGGTCCGCAGCGCCAGGTTGTTCTGCACGTGCTCAGTAGAGGAAGGGCTCGCTGTTTTGCTCAAGGGCACTCCTTTATGTGGGCAGGGGGGAAGTCGAGGAATCAAACCTGCAACCATCTGATTGGGCGATGGCTGCTCTTCCAATCGATTGGTAACTCGTGAGGCAAACATCCTTAAATTACAATAAAATTCAGATAAAACAACAAATTTAGCTCAAATTCTTCTTCTTCTTGGCCTGTTTGCATCTATAGAGTTGCAATACCGCCACCTGGTGGTTCCAGGTGGCCTATACCAGTGTTTTTCAACCACGGTGCCGTGGCACACTGGTGTTTCCGCGAGATCTAGTCAGATGTGCCGTGGGAAATGATCCAATTTCACATTTTTTTCTAAAAAAACATTCGCTGCCGACAGTGTGTTGCAGAGTAATCATGTATAAATACTCTTCACCACTAGAGGGCGGCACAGAACTTTGCCGGTGAAATGTAAAGTGACAGACGTCAGTGTGGTTCATCTCCACCTCCTGCTACCATCTTGTATCAAAGTACTGTGTCAGTGACAGTGATGGAGAAGTTTTTGAAAACCAGGATCTCAGCTCTTCATCCATCAGGTCCAGGTTTCACACTGAGGGAGGCACTATTAAAAAAAGTCCTTTTTTTCTGTATTTATTTGATTCCTGTTGATAAAACTTTGATGAGAAAGACTTTATATTGTTAATAGAGGCAGCAGACTTTCACATTTTAACATTTTTGGGTGGTGGTGTGCCTCTAGATTTTTCCAAAGAAGAAAGTGTGTAGAAAGAAAGAAAGAAAGAAAGAAAGAAAGAAAGAAAGAAAGAAAGAAAGAAAGAAAGAAAGCCTTTAGCTAAACTATTGCTAAAATAGAAAGACAGATTCTCTCCCAGGTTCTCCTTTCTTTGTAAACAGTATTTCTTTACTAAGTGTGTAAAAGTGAATGTAAGTCAGTGGCCATCATGATTAAAGTGACAGATTGAAGTTTGAGTTTTTTACACAGAATCACTCAGACGTTGTTGTTTCGGCGCTCCGGCTGAAGTTTCCTGCCTGAAACGATGAGATTATTCCAAATATATTCCAGTCAAAACTAAAGGGCAAAGGCAACATTAAGCTCAGTTTAATGAAGGTCACCTTTTTCTTCTTTAATTTTTTTTTTTTGGGTTTCATTAAAACTACACTCACACCTCATCCAAAGCGTGAACTCAACGCTCCGCTGAACACATCTGGTCCAAAGTTCAGGACCCGCAGGTGAAGGTCGGGGTCAGAGGGTTTCACTTCAAAATGCCTGTCAAACTTCCAAAATAAAACATGGAGAATATTTTGCTCTGGTGCTACATTTGAACATTTGTCGCGCTTAACGAATAAAGGGTAAGGCGGCGGGGTGTGGTAAGGACGGCGAGGAGGGCAGATGCCGGTCAGCGTGGCGTCCGGGGAGCTCATTCATCAGCTGGGACGAAGGGAATAGCTAAACGGAAGCAGGAGAGGAGGAACGGGCCACGATGGCGTACATGTACAAGTGCTTAACAAAAAAAAAAAAACGAAAATGGCGAGGGAGAGTATGACAGCGCAAATTAAACAGCGTTCAGATGCCGCTTGGACATTAACGGAATCCCTAATGAAGGTGAGGCGAGGCGAGTTGGCCGGGCTCCGCATCCCGATGAGGTCTGCCACGGCGATAGTTACCACGGCGACCTCGGTCTCCAAAGGACACCCCTCCCCCCCTCCCCCCCACAACTCATCTGGCAATTCTAATTGGCTGCACACGGACGGCTGCCAGATCGCGGTCGCCCCCCCTGTACGGACCTGACAACATACGGCGCTCATCAGGGTCGAAAGGACAAGGAATGAGGGGGAGGGCGAGGAGGAAGATATCGTTCTGGACGGGAGAGGGAGAGTTGGGGGGGGGTGGAAAAAAGAAAAAAAGAAAAAAGGAAGAGTTACTGGAGTTAAATGAGAAAGCGGGAGGGACAGGAAGACAGCAGAGGACCTTCAGGGCAACACACTTTAGAGGAGAGTTTACACCTCGTCTTGTTCGCAGGCCGGTCCCACACCTTTAAATCCGTCACCGTAGAAACGGGACTGTTTTCCATTTGCTGCCTTGGCGTCACGGAGACACAATCCCATCATGACCTCCGGCGAGAATGAGAGCGAGGATCACTCAGGCACAACAATAGGTATTGTTACAAGTCGGGATGCAAGGATACCACTTTTTTTTTTCTTGTTTTTTAAATACAAACGTTGAGCTCCCAACCCATCTGGATGGAAATGACAGATTGTCAAGATAACGGGTTTTGATATCAAACAGGATTCCTGCACAAATATATCTTTGGCAACATCCCGTCCACAATTAAAGCCGCTAAATAAATATCTGGTTAAAAATGATGTTGGAACTGTGGCAGAAACACTGAGAATGGAACAGCCAAAGTTCTCACTGAACCTTCGTACGGACAAATTCACTAAACACTGGCATGAATTGATGATTTATTTTGACGCACCGACCTCCTCATGAAGAAAAAACCAACTGTAAAGGATAAAGAATGTCTTTTGGCTACGTGCAAACACGATATGTTGACTTGTGTATATGTTAGAGGAACACTGGGCCTCCTGACCAGTTCAATTCTATACAGTAATGTACTCTGTTATAGATTACAACCATGAAGACAGAACATTTGATAAATCAAGAAACATTTTTTACACTGGACTCCCCCCTTACCTGGAAAATGTAAATAATACCAAGAAACCCTTTTTTCTTGTTGTTTTTTGATTTTATATATATACATGTATTGCTTTTTGTCTGTTATGTAATCCTGAAAAACTTCTAATAAACCATCAGCCAGACGTTCATCGTGTGTAGCATGTAGCATGTAGCATGGCTGGCGTGTGAGCCCTGAAACCCTTTAGCATGTAGCATGTAGCATAGCTAGTGTGTGAGCCCTAAAACTCTTTAGCATGTAGCATGGCTGGAGTGTGAGCCCTGAAACACTTTAGCATGTAGCATAGCTAGTGTGTGAGCCCCGAAAGTCTTTAGCATGTAGCATGTAGCATAGCTAGTGTGTGAGCCTGAAACCCTTTAGCATGGAGCATAGCTAGTGTGTGAGTCCCGAAACTCTTTAGCATGTAGCATGTAGCATAGCAAGTGTGTGAGCCCCAAAACTCTTTAGCATGTAGCATGTAGCATGACCCAGTGCTACTGGACCCACTGAGCAGTTAAGATACTGAGCAACATTGCTCTGACTGTGCTGGTGATTAAGTTGCTGGCGTTGTACCAACGATCTCTCTCTTCCTCTGGATGTTTTCTCAGAACATGATTTACTGTCCCTCATACGCCTTCGTCTCCTTCCTATTAAAGAATCTCCAAACAAGCGGACGTCATCTTATTCTGAAATCGTCTTGTTTCGCAGCTCGACCTGATTTCAGCGCGACGTGAGGCTCCGCCGTGCCGCTGAGCAAACATCCCAGCTCCGCATCGTTTAACTGTTTCCTCTGATTAGACGGTTTCTGATCCGTCACGTCCAGATGTTGGAAAAAAAACTCCACAGCGTATTTGCTTTGGGGATTTGGTTTTAAATTGCTTTTCATTGAACTGTGATGCTTCCACCTCCGAGAACTGTCACAGTGCGCTTTCCTGCCTTGTCTGTTTCCTGTTTTATTTTGTAGTTCATGCATGTTGGCGTGGCTGTCGGACCGAACTGTCACTTGCCGTGGCGGGAGAAAGAACTGCAAGTTTCCGAAAATGGACTCCAAAAAGCACATTTGGGTTTTAGACGATTCAAAGTTGTTCAGATTATTTACTTTGTTAACTTACGTGATCCGCCATCTTGATTTCCCGTAAACGCTCGGATGAGCGGGTCCCTTTAAATGTTGCCGCCGCAAAGAATTGTGGGGCAGCATGAGCTCGTCTCCTTTGCGAAAGTGTGCATCAATGCTAATGCTAAGCTAAAGGAGGCTGTAAAGGAAGCAACGAGAACCTTTTCCTTTGCCCATTGGGAATTCGGACAGTCCTCATCATGGCCACTAGGAGTGAGGGGGGACTTTTCGGACGTTCCCTGTGATTGTCGTCACCTGGTGACGGCACTTTAAGTTGGGTTTCAGGTCTGTGTCTTGATGCTAGTTGGTCTGTCTTGCTTCACCAGTCGATCCGGCCTTTTACCCTGTTTTTCTTTCCTGTCTAAAATAAAGATTCTTAGGTTTGGACTTTGAAATAAATTAAATAAACGTGTCGCTGGTGCCAGTTTGTAGAACTGCTCACGTCCTTTGTTTTCCAACCACGTCCACCTTTGTGTTCTTCTCATTCCATCTGACTTCAAACAATTTATTGTCAAATTAACGTAATAATCATCGTTTTCATCACATCTTCCATCTCCACTGTTTTCCACGAGAACTTATTGAACCGACTTCGGTTGGTTTTTTCCTGCTCCTTCTTTCAAAATGCTTCTAGGACAACATTAAAGTAGTAGAAATTCTGAATCCGCTAAACTCAATACCTCACCGTATAAACCTCAATTTGTATGCAGATGACATGCTAATTCAATCGTATATGAATTCAGCTCATCAGGCAAAGTTTGTTCTGAGCAAATATAAGAGCGGACGAGTTCAGATAAAACCCGTTTCACTTCGGGGAACATTTCAGTGCCGATTCGAGGCTCCGGGGTTTTTTCCTGACGGTACGTCGGGATGGAAACCGATTCCGGTCTCAGACAGACATTTTCGATTTGGCTTTTTTTAATGTTTTTCTTCGATCTACGTTCTGCGACACACAACAATGGGCGCAACCTGTGCGAACGCTTCCAGGTGGCAAAAACAGAATCGGAGACGTTAACTGACCAACTGCCAAACGAGACGCTTCGTATCGGGACTTTTAAAAGACTCTGCAGAAAACTTCAGGTTAAAAACCTCCACAACTGCATCACAGCAACAGGCCGAGTCTTTTCTATTACGCAATGTGGAGAGGAGATAGAGAGAGAGAGAGAGAGAGAGAGAGAGAGAAGGAGAGAGAAAAGGAGAGAGACCAAAGAACAAAGTGCAAACTTTGAATTGGAAGGCGTGAAACCATCTAATCACTGCTTTACCCCCCCACGAGCTCGACTCTTCTGAAACACAGCATGGAACCAATTTTTTTTTCTTTTTTTTTTTTCCGTACCTCCGCCGGAGAAGCTCGCTCATCCGCGACCGACTCGACGCCGGATCCATCGACACGACCCGGACCGGTCGCTAACGATGCGGAAACGCGCGGCACGACGGTTGATGTTTAATTCTCACGGCTGGAGGGTGAAGTTTTCCCCTCACCCTAATTTCCACGTTTCATAGGTTCTGCACAAGTCAAGAGTTCATTTGATTGCATTAGTAGGATTTGTTGGGTATTAAATAAGTCATTAAGGTAATGTGAGCTTAAATTATTTTGGGATATATGTATTATATTTCATGTACGTGGATATCTGAATGCTCATTTTTCTGACACTTTACAGCAGCTGACAAACGCTTGGCGGGAACTTAGACTTTCTTTATTGTCATTGCACAGTACATCACATAGTGCGGAAACTGGCAACGAAATGTCGTTGCTTAGCAACCGGTAAAAAAGGCATTAAAAAAACGTATTTGGATATATTTGAAAAAAGTAGTGCAATTTTAAAAAATAAGGTGCATATGAACATTAAATAAAAGAGCAGTCCTCTAGGACAGTGTTTTTCAACCGCTGTGCCGCGGCACAAGTGTTTGGCGAGATCTCGTCAGGTGAGCCGTGGGAAATTATCCAATTTCACATTTTTTTCTAAAAATCATTTGCTCTCACAGCGACAGTGTGTTGCAGAGTAATCATGTATAAATACTCTTCACCACTAGAGGGCAGCACAGAACTTTGCCGGTGAAATGTAAAGTGACAGACGTCAGTGTGGTTCATCTCCACCTCCTGCTACCATCTTGTATCAAAGTACTGTGTCAGTGACAGTGATGGAGAAGTTTTTGAAAACCAGGATCTCAGCTCTTCATCCATCAGGTCCAGGTTTCACACTGAGGGAGTCACTATTAAAAAAAGTCCTTGGTTTCTGGATTTACTTGATTCCTGTTGATAAAACTTTGATGAGAAAGACTTTATATTGTTAATAGAGGCTACAGAGTTTCACATTTTAACATTTTTGGGTGGTGGTGTGCCTCCAGAGTTTTCCAAAGAAAAAAGTGTGTCTTGACTCAAAAAGGTTGAAAAACACTCCTCTAGGGGGCAGCATAGATATTGTTTTCCACGCTTGAGACGGACATCAGGTTAGCTCTCTGTGAAATAGAACATAGAAATAGAAAACAAGATCCAAACCGAGGGATTTCCCAGCGTGGCGTCTGAAACTTTTATTTCCTGGACGACGGAGCTAGACGGACACTAGGGGGAGCTGTGTTTGTGGGCGTGGCCTAAGGGCTTGGTCTCTATCAATAAGCACTGGATCACATGCTTTCTGCAAGAGTAAGATCTTTTAATCTCTCGTGAAGGAGAAGACGATTGCTAAAAGAGGGAACTTGTTAAATCAAAGTTGTGCACAATGAAATTAAGAACCGAGTCGGTCCGTCACTTTGATTTAAGCTGGCCTCACGCTTTTCGAAGACTCCGCAGCCAAACTCTCCATTTTGCATGAAGCAAAGCGCCTCTTGGACTCATGCAAAATCCAAAATTTCCCAGTTTCTAACAGTTGGCAGACTCCTCTCCCTCCTCCCGCTGAGTCGCTTTCATTGCGGAAGTGTTACGTTTCCCCGACGCTTAATATTGAAGCATGAATGCATGAATTACGGAGCGCCGCTGCCAAACGCCGAGTCTCAACCGGCAGCATGATCAGGGTGGATTATTAATAGTGAATTAGTACGCTGGATTCTGCTCTCGAAAAGAAGATGATACACTGACTTAAAGGTATTAATCACTGAGTGTGTATCTTTATAATAGCAGCTATGTTTTAACTGATGTTTTTGGGAAAACTAAATTGGCGATTGGTCAAAAAGATGATTTGCTTAAAAAAAAAAAAAAGGATTTTTACTCAATATATTGTGACTTCTTTTTTTTTTTTTTATCTCAACCAGCTGGCATCAAGAATAAGAACAAGAATAAATGAAACAGTCAGTCTTCCCTCCGTGGAGTTTTGTTCCGGAGCCAACACGGGTGGCGAGGAGAACGCCACACCTCGGCGCTCTGCTCACATCCAGCCGGGCGAACCGGAGGCCTGTGAAGTCGACCTGCGAGGTGCGAACAGAGACAGGAAGGCGACGGAGAGACAGTCAAGAAAAAGAAAAAAAGAGAAAGAGAGAGAAAGAGGATGGGGAAACAGACGGTGGCTGTGTGTCGTCAGTCACTCTCACATGTTCTGACCATCGGAGACAGAAGAGAGAGAAGACAGGGAGGAGGTAGAGAAGAGAGAGGAGGTAGAGAAGACAGAGGTAGAGAAGAGAGAGAGGAGGTAGAGAAGAGAGAGGAGGTAGAGAAGACAGAGGTAGAGAAGAGAGAGAGGAGGTAGAGAAGACAGAGGTAGAGAAGAGAGAGAGGAGGTAGAGAAGACAGAGGAGGTAGAGAAGAGAGAGGTAGAGAAGAGAGAGAGGAGGTAGAGAAGAGAGAGGAGGTAGAGAAGACAGAGGTAGAGAAGAGAGAGAGGAGGTAGAGAAGAGAGAGAGGAGGTAGAGAAGAGAGAGGAGGTAGAGAAGACAGAGGTAGAGAAGAGAGAGAGGAGGTAGAGAAGACAGAGGAGGTAAAGAGAGAGAGGAGGTAGAGAAGAGGGAGAAGAGGTAGAGAAGAGAGAGATGAGGTAGAGAAGAGGGAGGAGGTAGAGAAGAGAGAGGAGGTAGAGAAGACAGAGGAAGTAGAGAAGAGAGAGAGGAGGTAGAGAAGAGGGAGAAGAGGTAGAGAAGAGAGAGGAGGTAGAGAAGACAGGGAGGAGGTAGAGAAGAGAGAGAGGAGGTAGAGAAGACAGAGGAGGTAGAGAAGACAGGGAGGAGGTAGAGAAGACAGAGGAGGTAGAGAAGAGAGAGGAGGTAGAGAAGACAGAGGAGGTAGAGAAGACAGGGAGGAGGTAGAGAAGACAGAGGAAATGTATTTATTTATTTATTTAAATTTATAACCTTTTAATAATGATGATAATAAATGAATTTATTTATTTATCATTGCAATTTATTTATTTATTTATTTATTTATATTGATAGCATTATAATAATGATGATAATAAATGTATTTATTTATTTATCTATTTATTTATTTGTATGTGTGCATTCTTACTTTTCTCCAAAACAATGTGCCAAAATTGCATTAAAAAAAAAAAAAATCTCGGAATGATGATGAACTTTTGAACGTCCAGCTGTTGAGAGCTGGTATTTAAAAACTCCTCCTCGTCGTTCAACTCCGGCTCTTTCGCACTGCGGAGTAAATGTGTGGTCTGAGAAGCTGCTGGAAGCCTCAGACTGAAAAAGAAAAGTAAAAAAAACAGCTTCACTGTATAAATGTTTGAACTCTGTGAGAAAGTACACGTCAAAGACACGTCAAATATGGATGAAAAAGGGCTTCAGGTAAGTTGAATTATTCAGACGGTAAAAAAAATTTTTTTTAAACTCTCACAGTCGTGAATCGTGTCGCTTCACGGCGAAGGTTTGTCACGTTCTGGTCTGGAACTGGAAGCAGGAGTCAGTGGAGCACCGCACACGCCACTGTACACGCCACCGTACACGCCACCGCACACGCCCACGCTGCCGCACACGCTACTGTACACGCCACCGCACACGACAATGTACACGCCACCGTACACGCCAGTGCACACGCCACTGTACACGCCACCGTACAGGCCACCGTACACGCCAGTGCACACGCCACTGTACACGCCACCGCACACGCCACTGTACACGCCACCGCACACGCCAGTGTACACGCCACCGTACACGCCACTGTACACGCCAGTGCACACGCCCACGCTGCCGCACACGCCACCATACACGCCAGTGCACACGCCCACGCTGCCGCACACGCCACCATACACGCCAGTGCACACGCCCACGCTGCCGCACACGCCACTGTACACGCCACCATACACGCCAGTGCACACGCCGTTGTACACGCCACCGCACACGCCACTCGTGCCATTCGTGAAGTTGCATTACCGCCACCTGGTGGTTCCAGCTAGTCTATACCATTCCCACCGCTCATGAAAGAAAGAAAGAAAGAAAGAAAGAAAGACTTTAGCTAAACTATGTATACAATAGAAAGACAAATTCCTCCCCAGGTTCTCCTTTCTTTGTAAACAGTGTTTCTTTACTCGGTGTGTAAAACTGAATGTAAGTCAGGCCGTCGTCTGATCACGATTAGATCAACGTGCACAACGTAGCCACATTTAGCACCCGAGCCGCTAACCGCTAAACCCGTCTTGTTCCGGTCGCCACAATAAAATCCGGACCGAGTTTTAAGAAGACGTGAACCCGACCGAGGGCGTTTTTATCGGTAATGATGGACTCGCCGACGTATTTCGCGATTTCTTTTTTTTGGGGACTTTCTCTCTCCGGAAACGTCCAATTTCAAAACCCGCCGCCGGTTCAGATTCGGCGGGAGTTTCTCCGCCGCGGCCCCCCGACCGCTAATCCGGTAATCTCCACCGCCACACGTCCGCACCGCAAACATTCGTGTTTAACGAGCGCTGCGGTCGGCACGCTCTGCCGGCGTGTGAACGTGAGTGATGCTTTTCATTTCCCTCCTCGCCGCCGCCTGCACACACACACACACACACACACACACACACACACACACACACACACACACACACACACACACACACACACACACACACACACACCCCTCGGCTGAATTGCTCTCTTTTCAAGGCGGTTAATGCGTGCGAGCATGTCTGGTGTCACAGCTGCAGTGTTTACCGGGAGTCTATTAAACAAGCAGCTGGCTGCCGTTCGTCCATCCGTCCATCCGTCCACGCGGACGTGCACACGGCGTGAAATCGTCGCGGTTTCTCCTGCTGCAGCCGGGCGTCTCTCTCTCTCTCTCTCTCTCTTTTTCCCTCTCTCTCGCTCTCTATTTTTGACGTCTGTGTTTCGGGGTTGACTGCAGGTCGGCGGATTATCGGCAGGAGCAGCCGAACACGCCCAGAGCTCGCTCACTTTCATCGAGTATTAACTGAAATCCGTCTGCGTTCACCTCATTTTTCACACTTAAATCACTTTTTTTTTCTTTTTTGGGTTGGTCATGCAATTTTAGATAAAAAAAAACAACCAACTAAGCCTTTAAATGTAAAATGAGAGCCGTCTCGGGCCACTAGATGGCAGTGCGGGCCAACGGAATGCTGTTACATTGACGGTTTACAAGTAATTAAATGATAAAATGTGCAACAAAATGACTTGAGAGTGAGAGATAAACTGAAGAAGAGCAGGGAAAATGCTGCAATGATTTAGTAAAATGAGACGGATAAACATGTGATTAAAAGCGTGACGGCCAGATGGTTGGTGTTGTCGGGAAATTGGAAAAACAATGTTTTTCCTCTTCATGAATGTTTTGTAGTTGGATGGTTTATAATCTGGAAAATACGGTAATAATACCCGGACACAGAGAAGCTCGAAGTTCAATAATTCAGTTTGACCAAGACAATACGACCAAAGTAAAAAAATATATATATATATATAATTATTTCACTAGTTTGCAATACATTACAATTATAAAAATGATTCGTATAAAAATGATTATACCATGACAGTCCATGTCTATGGGCTGACCTGTTATTATGCGCTACATCAACAGGCTACCATGTGTACTAATGGGTGCTTTGTGGTTGAGCTAACATGCTAATATGCTGTTTAAGGACTAGCCAACATGCAGCGTGCAGAGTAGCTAACATGCTAACTCGAACTATGACATTGACAACAGACTGACGTGTGCTTTGTGAACAAGACAACCAGCTCATGTGCCCTGACATGTTAATCCTTTCAATGCTTTATATTGCTAATGCTAAGCTAGTTAGCATATCATATTAGCATATGAGATAAGACCAGATTCAGGATCGGGGGCACCTGGGGGGTACCCTGTCAAATTTTCAGTTAGATTGGGTAGCTCGCGACTAGCATGTTAGCTAGCATGCTAACAAACATTGTCCGATTGAGCTGAAATTTGGCAGGTAGACTAATGGGGGGGCTGTGGTCACGAATCACTAGCCAATTAGCTAGTTTTTATGTAGTTTATTTTTTTTTTTAAATAAAAGTAATAAAAAACAAAAAAAAACAAACAAACTTCCAAATTTCTTTCTGATCAGTAAATAACCCGGCCAAACGCCACGATTGGGGCCCACCCTGACAGGCCAGAGCCCCTGGGTACAGCGAGGTCCTGGCCAACGCTGCTTGCAGCTTGAAATGGAGTGGCACAGAGAACAGGAGGCCAAAATACACTGGGAAGGGGTGGAGCTCAGCGATGGGAGAAGGCCATTGGTTAATTGGAAACACGAGGTGAGACACAGAGACCTGACAGCTGGAGTCGTACGAACTATCTTTTTCCTCTTCTTGATATTTTGTCAGAAAATAATTCACAGTCATTCTCATGAATATAGAAGAATCCCCAAATCGTACAAATCACTTCTGCTCTTGTCTTCGCTTGGGAGGTGGCGCACGAAATATAAAAGGGACCTGTCCTTCGCTAATCATTTCACTAGTTTGCAATACATTACCATTATATACATGTTTACACTTGTCAGATCACAGATGTGATTATCACTGATGGTTTGAACAGAAGGCGACACTGATTATAAGGCTCGTGTTCAGAAAAGGGTTTTTATGAAGAGACGTATTTTCTTTACTAAAGTAAAAAAAAACAAACACATGGAAATGAACCAGCACTGCTGATTTTCCTCAATATAATAATAATAAACAGTTGAAAGACCATTGAAGCCAATACTGTTGGACACAGGCGTTCATACTGAAGCCATGTTTAATCCAGACTTTCAGATTTAATCTCCCCATTGGAGACTCAATTACTTTACATGTCTTTTTTTTTTTTTTTCATTCGTAATACTTTGACTCACTAATAAATCCTGTCCATAATTACACTCAATGTGAAGAAGAAAAACACAGTATGGAGCCACAACGGCACTTTTCAAATTGGTTTATGTAAAAATAATATTAAGCTCTTTAAGAAATTTTGAGCCGACGGACAGAAGTGAGAAACTGGACTCCAATTTATATCAAAGATGAACAATTATTGGGTTTTCTTTTCCCCTTTTTAAAAAAAAACTTGTTCTTCTTTTTTTCTCTATTGGTAAAGTGAAGAGCAAATCCATTCCTTCCAATACCAAATAATCCACAATTACAGTAGAGACTCAAACTAAAAACGAATAGAATGAATGGCTCCTCGTCGCTTCTTATTTGTTTGTCTGAAAGTCGTGATTCATTTCAAAATCCTCAGAGTCTATTCAGGCAGTGTTTTTCAACCTTTTTGAGCCAAGGCACACTTTTTTGTTTGGAAAAATCTGCAGTCAAACCACTACCCGAAAATGTTAAAATGTTAAACTCTGTAGCCTCTATTAACAAAATAAAGTCTTTCTCACCAAAGTTTTATCAACAGGAATCAAATAAATACGGAAAAAAATGACTTTTTTTAACAGTGACTCCCTCAGTGTGAAACCTGGACCTGATGGATGAAGAGCTGAGATCCTGGTTTTCAAAAACTTCTCCATCACTGTCACTGACACAGTACTTTGATACAAGATGGTAGCAGGAGGTGGAGATGAACCACACTGACGTCTGTCACTTTACATTTCACCGGCAAAGTTCTGTGCCGCCCTCTAGTGGTGAAGAGTATTTATACATGATTACTCTGCAACACGCTGTCGGCTGTGAGAGCAAATGTTCTTCAGAAAAAATGTGAAATTGGATAATTTCCCACGGCTCACCTGACTATATTTCGCGGAAACACCAGTGTGTCGTGTCACCGTGGTTGAAAAACACTGTATTAAGGAACGTCTAAAGCACAATGAACATTTCAGAGACACTGCAGATATACGAGTCCACATTGAAAACCAATTAATCATTGCAGTTCTATATTTCATGGGTAAGAGATATTTAGTGAGGATTTCTCGCCTCATCCTTGATCATATTGGTGATGCGAGACGTTTCCAGTGCCGACGTGAGGCGAGTCCTCCTCCACTCCGGCTCCAGGGTCCAGCAGCGCTCCGTCCTCTCGCCGCTGGCTGTTGTTTGGACAACCCGCTAAATCTTGGCCGTCCCTCACGTGGCTGGAGGAACCCCGCGTCCTCCCAGACCGTTCCGGCCTCCTGATTCAATATGCAGTGCAGACGGCGTCGCCTCGTGGCACGAGAGTACTGGCATCGTGGACCGAAGAGTGTCGGACTGGAGAGCTTCTCTCGCCGAGAAAACTCAAGTCCAATCCAAAAGGGAGCTTTCGTAATCCGCCTCCACGTTACGGAGTGTGAACTACAACATTGTGGATTTCGTATATATACATATATATATGGTATGCGTTCAGGTTAACTAACGTTTGAGCTTATTTCGGTCGTTTTTCATTTTACCACAAAGGAATCGGCGACCGTGGCTGTCCCAGAAAAAAAAAAAGAATAATTAGCAAAACATGTGAAATGTAATTTTACATTCATCAAATCAGAATAACTCAGTTTACTAAAATGTGACTAACTAACGGATCAGGAGGTTTATTAATCTGAGCCGTGACCAAATATGTATATAAGTATAATATAATATTATATTAAGCTCTTACTGTCATTTGAAAACTTTATTATAATGGAGACCGTTCATTATCGTCCACCTGTTTGTCATCCATCCATCCATCCATCCATCCATCCATCCGTCGCAGTAAAAATCCAAATCCAGAACTCGCGTTTCATAAAGGCTTTTATTTTGAAAGCCTTCATCGGTGCTCATCTGCACCAGTATGTTGTTATTTACCGCCCGGCTTATTGCACTGAGACGGTGTTTCAAAGCCCCGAGATTAATTTAACGACACCTGGTCCTTTCAGGGGAGAGAAATCTCCACAGTCTACGTTGAATAAGAAGGAGTTCTAATTTGAAGACTATATTAGATTCCGTCCCCGTTGTGTGTCGTGCATCGTCACGTATTAAGTAGTGGAACTTGTCAGAACGCCAGACTTTTTTACGCCGACATAATAAAGTCTCACTATATAACTGTCAGCAGAGTGACTTCGGCGCGGCTGTAAATACACCCTGCAATATTATTAAAAAAAATAAAAAAATAAAAAATAAGAGGCAACGACTCCTGAGAAGCTGCAAATGTGAATCTGTATAAGATAAACAACGGCGGCTTCTTTCTGCGGCAGCGAGCCGAAGAAAAGCCTGCAGAGGAAGAAACTGAGCTGTCAGAGTGTGTTATCTCAGCGCCGAGTCTGTTGACTGGACTGAACACTGTGTTACTGAGCTGGCAGATTGGGCTCCGTGTGTGTGTGTGTGTGTGTGTGTGTGTGTGTGTGTGTGTGTGTGTGTGTGTGTGCATGCATGTGTGTGTGCGTGAGTCATAGATACTGTACGTATCCTGAAGCCATGGCGAACAGCAGACAGATGGACGGTATGGAGCCAGCGCCAGTCCTCACAACACAGCAGCTCCTACATACTGTGGATCTGGCTCCAACGCAAAACCCGTCCCCGTGTTCAGACCCGCCGTTCCCTTCATCCGGAGAATTCGCTTCCCGAGTGTCGGACTCGGATCCGCTAGCGTCGTCGTCTCCGGGCCGTAGAGAGTCCGTGTTCACGCCGACTCGGGTCAAGTCGATGTGTGATGTGATTCCATCATGAATCTTCACGCTAAGTTTCTGTCTCCTGCTCTATGACCATAGGAGCTGCATCCAGAATCTGCTGTGTCTGTGTGAGCTGGACTGGCTCCGCCCACACACACATGCCCAACTATGGGAAGATGGAGGAAGTACTTCCTCTCGTGGCGCCATGTGCCAGAGCAGAGCTGCCTGATTGTGGGAGGAGTCAAAAGGCGGGGGGGGGGGGCTACCTTGATTGTGATTGGCTGAACCCCCGATGACATCATATAGGGTTTGATTCCTGATTGGCTTACTTACTTCAAAGTAAGAGGATCCTGCCTCCCTGAGACTGAACAGTTGTGGACTCCCTACTTACATTTAATTTAATTAAAATTAAAATACACGTGTATCTTAACTATCCTCTGTTTGTTCAGTTATTTCTTTTAATATTGTTTTGTTTGGTATACGTTTTGTTTTTGTTGTATATTATGTAAAAATGCTCAACATAAAATAAAGAATTCATGAAAAATAAATTCACAATAAAACAAATAGGAAAGAATTATTTCAACATTTTCAGGTACCACTTTTTGGATTTTCATGACATTTCAGCTAAATGATGAAGAAGAAAACACAAGAAAAAGACTTTTTTCTCTTCATAAGGAACCTTAAAGTGAAGCACTTTATGTGGGATCATAAATCTGAAATAAAAAAAAATAGGGTTAGGGTTAGGTTCACAGCCTGAAATAAAACAAAGACAATAAAGAGTTTGGAATCGTCCCACAGACACGGATGAGGAAAGTTTTTGAGAAAAAAGCTGAAAGTGTTTGTGTGAAGTTTATTGTTAAACGCCGCGGCAGGATGCGATATGAGAGCAGGAATAATGAAAACACCATCAGCCGCCACTTATTGAAAGCAGTTAAACGTCACTCAATACAACCGCAAACTCAACGCAGCCTTAAACTAATAGAATAAAAAAAAAAAAAAAAAAAAACCTTCGAGAGGTGAGTCGAAGCTAAACCAAGCATTCAGTGCCAAGAGACGAGAAGATAACGGGAATAATAAAAGAAGTTTGGGAAGAAAGTTTCAGATTAATTAACAGTGTTTTGGACTCAACTAAGCAAAGCTAATAGAAACTATTCTCCAACTCTATTTCTCCGTCTCCCTCCTTTCTTTCTCCTCCCCTTATCCTCTTTCTTTCTTTCCCTCTTAAATATTCTCCCTCTCTCCTTCTCTCATTCTTTCCCTTCCATTAGAAATATATTGGGGTGACTTGGAGCATGAAATTAAAATATTAGTGAGTGACATCACTGAATATTTCCAATTCTCTGGAAAGAACGAAGAAAAAAAAAAGAAGAAAAGAAAGATAAGTGTTTTTATTGAGGAGGGTCAAGTGGAGGACAGACTGACATTTAACACAATTGTCAGGGAAAGAAAACATCCAGTCTGATCTGAAGGGAAAACAACGCGATCAGTGATTATCTTGCAGGGTTCATCCAGTTTCATTACATTTCAGACAGAATCAATTATGCTTGACGTGTTTTTGATGATTTTCAAAAGACTAAAACTGATTTAAGAGAACAAAACAAGGGGCTTTAGTTCCATATTGACTGTTTTTACGAAGAATAATCACAGAAATCTCTCACAAACAGCAATGAGAAAGAAACACTTGAATAAATATAGAATAATCACAAGAACATGGAAACATGTTTTATCTAGTCGACCCGCTTTAATCCACTGGTAAACACACAAAATGTTACAGCAGAATCAAACAGAATAAAGAAATTCAAAGTGCCAATCATGTCCAGGGAGAAAGGAATACAAGTAGATTTGATTTCAAAGGGTTAATTTATTATTCAGATCTGACGAAGTGAGTTATTCGTCTTCTAAAGCGCTTCACTCTGATTAAGGTGAAGTCGACCGGATGAAGGTTGATCTCAGGATTTAACGCACTCACCTTCACACAGTCAGACAGACACAAACTACGTAGCTGGAGTTGTCTATGTGACAACGGTGCTCAGAGCCGCTGAAAACGTGACAACAATTTATTAAAAAACCCCAAAAAACAATGCACTTTCACTTAAAAAGTTGTCATGTAAACGGGGCCTCAGTCACAGGTGAAACACAGCAGGGAGAATCAATCCGGTGAAATACATCATGGAGGATAAATCAAGTGAAACACATCAGGGAGAATCAATCAGGTGAAACATATCAGGGAGGACCAGTCAGGTGAAATACATCAGGGAGGATCAATCAGGTGTAACACATCCAGGAGGATCAGTCAGGTGAAACACAGCAGGGAGGATCAGTCAGGTGAAATACATCAGAGAGAATCAATCAGGTGAAACACATCAGGGAGGATCAGTCAGGTGATACACATCAGGGAGGATCAGTCAGGTGAAACACATCAGGGAGGATCAATCAGGTGAAACACATCAGGGAGGATCAGTCAGGTGAAATACATCAGAGAGAATCAATCAGGTGAAACACATCAGGGAGGATCAATCAGGTGAAACACATCAGGGAGGATCAGTCAGGTGAAACACATCAGAGAGAATCAATCAGGCACGACGATGGCAAGTCAAGGAGCTTGAAGTCAGAGACAAGAGAGGAAATATGCACTGTGACATTTCTAAGTTACAATTATTCAAAAGTAGTAAAAGTACACAAAATATGTATTACCTTATGTGTACGACAGCGCTAACTAGCGGCCCAACACGCGAGCTACATTCATTTTCAGTGTTTTTAAATGCAAAACATCCCTTAAAAGAAAAACACACAAAAAACTTGTTCCTCAAAAGAAACAATAACAAAACATATAAATGTAAAACGTCAGTGAAAATGAAGCGGCGGTGAAAACTGGGCCGTGCACTTTCCATCGCTAACAGTTTGCGAGCGCTACGCTGAAGCACAAACACAAGTTGAATGTGTGTGTGAGCCGGCTGACCTCCGGCGCGGCGGCCAGACGGCGCCATTAGCTTACCTGGACGTCCTCCGCGGCTGAAAGTCAAAAAACTTTTACCCAACAGATCTGAGCGCAGCAGCAGCTGTCAGCCCTTCCCTTTCAGACAGGCTGGAACACACACACACACACACACACACACACACACACACACACACACACACACACACACACACACACACACACACACACACACACACACACACACACATTAGCATGCAAGTCACATCGCCAGACAATAAAAGATATAATTATATATAAACCTCTTTGTGCTTCAGTCGTCACTGGCGAACATGATTTTCTGTGAACTTGTGAACAAACGGCAGAAAGAAGACGTGGAATTATTTTGTATTATTTTGGGGGGGAGGGGGGGGGCTACGTGCCGACGGTGACCTGTGGTCGGCGGGGCATTCGCATTTCAAATGAAGCAGCTTTTACTGTCCGTGGCCGTCGGCGGGGGAGAAGGCGGCCGACATGTGGCCTCGTCTTTTCCCTTTCTCCGTTTTCACACTTTTTGCTCCTCTCTTCTCGGGAGGTCGGGGGAAGGGCAGCCGCTGGTTTGAAACACCTGCCATGTTCGGCTTCCGCGGGTTATCAGAGGGCACGCAGTTATTTCTGCTTCACTGTGTGTGTGTGTGTGTGTGTGTGTGTGTGTGTGTGTGCGCGCGCTCGGACAACGTTTCAAGTGAAAACAGCAGAAACAGTGAAAAGCATGCAGTGAGCACGTTGGGCCACTAGTTGGTGCTGGTTGGTATTTTACCCGAATTCTATGAACTCTTCAGGGACGATTTGTCATCATCCAAGGATCAATCGATAATATTTTGAGATGTTAACGGCTAGCGTGTTGCTAGGTAATGCTTTCATGTAGCATGTTGCTAGGTAATGCTTCCATGTAGCATGTTGCCAGGTAATGTTACATGTGAATGAATGAATTAATGAAATTAATTAACATGATTATTAGTAACAAAACATATTTTAGCAGAAAATAAGAAAATGTTACATGTAGCATGTCGCCAGGTAATGCTTTCATGTAGCATGTTGCCAGGTAATGCTTTCATGTAGCACGTTGCCAGGTATTGCTTTCATGTAGCATGTTGCCAGGTAATATTTCACATAGCACGTTGCCTGGTAATGCTTATCGTAGCATGTTGCCAGGTAATGTTACATGTAGCATGTTGCCAGGTGATGCTTTCATGTAGCATGTTGCCAGGTAATGTTACATGTAGCATGTTGCCAGGTGATGCTTTCATGTAGCATGTTGCCAGGTAATGTTACATGTAGCATGTTGCCAGGTGATGCTTTCATGTAGCATGTTGCCAGGTAATGCTACATGTAGCATGTTGCCAGGTGATGCTTTCATGTAGCATGTTGCCAGGTAATGCTTTGTTGTGTTGCTGTAAAAATCATCTAGAAATGACTGGGTTGTATTTGTTGCTTTATAAATTGAATTGAATTGAATTGAACTGCTTCCGTTCTTCAAATGGTCCTGAAACAACATTAAATAAAGTGTCCTCGCCTTAAGCTCTTAAAACACATTACGCTCGTATTTAAGCCTCTTTTTTCTTTTTTTTTTCTCCACTTCCCTCCTTCGGTTTTAGAGGAGCGTCTTCAATCTCTTCCTCGGCTTCTTCCACTAATGCAAAATGATTCTCC
Organism: Blennius ocellaris; assembly: GCF_963422515.1. Lineage (NCBI taxonomy): Eukaryota > Metazoa > Chordata > Actinopteri > Blenniiformes > Blenniidae > Blennius > Blennius ocellaris. The sequence continues at coordinate 24,051,079 of NC_137662.1, read as the reverse complement.
GGCTTATTCTCTCTTCTGCTTTTAAAAGGGCGTCTTAAATCCAGCGGTGTCTTTGTCGAAAAGCTGCACTTCCAGGCAATTGACGATCCTCTCAACGGTTGTTGTCGTTAAACCCGGGGCTCCAACTTCACTGCCTTACGTTTCCTTTCTGAAGCTTCCCTATCCTCAAACGGCCTCCGATCCGAGGGCCCGTTTCCACGGCGACGATTTGACGTGAAAACGCGAGGCAGCTCTCGTCGTGTTTTTGGGGGGGTTTGCTTTACACGATAAATTAATTAAAAAAAATAAAAAAATAATATTTGGTAGTTTTGATCAGGACGGAGGTTGATTAACAGATTCATTCCAAAAAAAAAGTAATTTAAAAAACAAAAATCCGAAAACAGCCACGAAGGCCACCAAAGGGAGTTTTTTTTTTTTTTGGAAAATGCGATGCTGCACAAAAACAAAATATATTTCAAAGTTAATTACATAACTAAACTTTGACCAAGACTGTGAAAACGTAATAAATTTCTTGTCTCTGATCATTTATTAAATTGAAAATAGGGAAGTTTGTGTTTTTCACCTCTACAAACCAGTCAACCCATCTTCTTCTTGGCATTTAAAGAGTTAATTTAAAACAACAAAATTAATGTTTGGTGGTTTTGATCAGGACGGAGGTTGATTAACAGATTTATGCAAAAACAAAACATTTTAAAAATATATTTATCCGAAAACCACAAACGCCACCAAAGGGAGTTTTTTTTTTTTTTTTTTTTTTTTGAAAATCTGATGCTGCACAAAAAATAAATATACTTCAAAGTTAATTACATAACTAATCTTTGACCAAGACTGTGATAACATAATACATTTCTTGTTTCGGATCATTTATTAAATTGAAAATATGTAATCTTGTGTTTTTCACCTCCATTAGCATTTAAAGAGTTAATTAAAAAAAAAAAAAAGGAATATTTGATCCTTTTGATCAGGACGGAGGTTGATTTATGATTTACGCAGATTTATGCAAGAAAAATTATATTAATATTAATATTTTTCTGGTGTATTTTTCACAGCTGGATGAAAACAGCCACAAACGCCAACGAAGGAAGTTATTTTGTGGAATGTTTCAAACTTAAATTAAAATAAATTCACGGTCACGTGTTCATCTACATTTAAAATCAGTGTTTCTACTGTAGCATAAGGTCGAAATGAGCACGTTTCCTTTTGTTAAATTGTACATTGTCCAAATAAAAATCACACCATACCGGTAACCATCAGTCTCTTGTGCGCCACTCCTTCTTGTCCCCCCTCCTTTAACAAAGCAGGTAGGAACCTTTCACCAAAACCAATTAGAATCCTCTACTTGCACTTGACGTGAACACACATCTCATATTACAAATGATAATAAACCAATAATAATTAGTAAATGAATGATGCTGGGAAATAGAATCATAAATGTAACGCACTGTACTGCTTAGTCAAAAAAAAGCACTGGGTAATAAAGATAATCTAACAATTTAATGTGTCTGCGAATCGCAGTTATTGTTCTTGTGGGGTTTTTTTTTTTCTTCTGCTCATTATTTTTAATGGTTTTTATCTAAAACTGAGGTTTCTCTCTCTTCATTACTTCAGCCGCGACTTTCCTCTGTACTTCACTTCATTACATGAATTATGAGTCTTGTAATTCTGGCTGTGCCTCATGTGATTGTCGAAGAGGCATATCAGCCGATTTCCCTTCGTAATTACCACCTTTGATTCTCCGTCGTTAAGTTATTAAGCTCCATTTCCTCAGATGATTGAAATCCACGGACAGATCTGGAGGTTTTTTTTTTTTTGGGAGTAATTATATATGTATTGGTTTATTGGCTGTTGGAATATATTTGCTATGATTACAATCAGCTGGATTGAACCATTCAAACTTTAATTTCACAGCCTGTGTCGCTTTTGTATTAAAGAACATTTCAAAGTATGAAGGAGTGAGTTTTGTGTGGACGGTCTGAGTACTTTTGACTACTTAGAGTGTCGCACGGCGTCACGCATCAGCGATGCCGGCGGTTCGGAGAGTCTTTTATTTTGAAGAGAATGGATGAGACAGACTTGTCAATTATGTCCAAACAAAATGAAGCATATCGCTTTAACGTGGAGTGTAAATGAGCCTTTATGGTAATTAGCAGCGGCGGCTGGTGTTACATTACTCCGTCATTATTATTCCATTTCAACAAGTGTTAATTTAAACACAGTGCGTTTATAAACCGCCTCACAACGGTTTCATGTTATTTAAATTAAGAGAGGCCCCCTAGTGGTGAAACATTATAGTTCTTTGACACTACAAGCAATTATTAAGACTTTTATCAACATAAAAAAAAAAATACAAGCAGATGCTTCATTAAGTCCCTTTTAGAAAATTAATGTGTTTTGGTTTACTGGAAATGAGGGAAAACAAAAAAATGTACACCAAGTATATCTTCAAGCAACACGTCGATTCGTCTTTCACGGCATTTCAGAATGTTTTGAAAGAAAATAAAGGAAGCGTCATGCCTCTCTGTGTGTCTCACCTCACGTTTCCTCTTAACCAATGACCTCCCTCCCCTCCCAGGTGTATTTAAACCCTGATTACCTTGGACATTTTCTCCAGTAAACTCTGGTTTCAATGGAACTCTTGAGTCCGTCTGCTCGCCGCCTGACAAGAAGTGTGAAATAAACAGCTTTTTTTTTTTTTTTTTAAAGCTCTTTGATCTTCAGTCATCAACAAATCAACATATTTAAACATTAACAAACCTGGACACGTGGAAACTCTGAGCACATTCAGTCAAATTTCTAGATTTAGAAGAGATGTGATGGAGTTAATGATTAAACGACTCAACGCTCGTTGTCTTCACCTCATAGAAACGAGCCAATCAAAGAGTTGGAGGCAATTTAAAAAGCGTCTCAGAATCTCAGACATGAAATGATTCTGATTGGTTTAGTTTCATGTGAGTCGCTCCGGTGTTAAAATCCGTCACTGGTGAGATCGCGACTAAGCCTCCTCAGGGTGGCTTTCCTCTGGCGCCCCCTGCTGCTCACACACAAGACAAATAAAGATATCCTCTCTTTTATTGAAGATTGTCTATAGAAAATGAAGCCAATACACTTCAAATTGCAACAGTATTACAGTTTGTTCCTATACTTTATATTCCCAAAAAAATAGGTGGGGTTAGTACTGGCCCTTTAAGACGGTGGCGTCGGTGCATCACTGGATTTGAGTGCGACTGATGGGGGTTGCTGCTGGGCAACTGCATTAACTTTTAATCCTCCAATGTGACGAGTGTGTTCTGAGCTTTAATTTCTCGATAAACGTGCTCGACGAATTAAAAAAAAAACAAAAAAACAACATGAACATTTGGCGAGTTTTTCCGAGCAGCGCCGGTGCAGATGGTGGGATCAAAACCGTGCCTCCCGACTGATATGGCCTTTATTTATTCCTGTGATGAGGCTAGCGCGGCGACCTCGCGTCCCTCCGCACGGAGCGGAAATGTTCAATTGGGTTGAAGCTCGGCTACAAAGGCCACAGCATGCGATTAGCATGATTTCCCCTCTCATCAAATCACCCGGCTTCCCCCGGTGTTTACCGGACGCCGTGTCATTACGGGAGAGACAATTCCCATCAGGGGTAAAATAAATAAATAAATAAATAAATCTGTCACGATAACATGAAGGCAATGGGCTTTTTTTTTCTCCCTCCTCTTTGTCTTGATTGGCAGCGACGCTTCATCTGCAAAACATAAAAAGGTCCAAAAGCAGGCCGGGGGGGTAAAAAAAAATCACTGTTATTGATCAAGTGTTGTGAAGTTTCATCTTCAGGTCCCAATAACGTTCTGAGAAAAGATGGCTGATCTGGGAGTTTTGCTGTTCCCAGGATGAAGCTCAGATTTAGTGGAGCGGTAAAGTATCAGCTTCTTTCAAGATACTTTTATTACATCTCGCCTGGATTACTGTACAAATGGAAGCTCAGTAAGGGGGCGGAGCTTCTTCAGTCGCGGGAATAAGTCACCGCTACCTCTGCCCGTCAGACAATCCGCTACACCTTCTATTTTTAAAACCAATCCGAAGACACATTTTATCAGGGATTTTCCACGAGTACTACTTGCAGCATCTGCCCGATACTGTACATAGTGCACCGATATCGATACATAGTGCACCGATCTCGATACACAGTGCACTGATATCGATATATAGTGCACCAATCTCGATACATAGTGCACCGATACTGACCGATGCCAGTATCGGTGCACTATGTCCACATGCAGTATCGGACCGATACTGCAAGTAGTATACTGATACTGACCGATGCCAGTATCGGTGCACCGATACCTGATACTTGTATCGGTGCATCACTACTGATCGATGTTTATGTTTTTACATGCTTTGATTTTAATGCTGAAATCTTTATTTACATTTTGTGTTTTTCAGATTAAGGGCCACTGCAAATCAAAACAAAGTGGAAAAGAAAGCTGATTGTCTTCATTGTTTTTTATTATCTACATCATTGTGGATGAAAGGGTGACCATACCACCATACAGACGCATGATTGAACAATAAAGATGTATCTTTAATCTCATCAGGTACAGAGAAAGCTTATTCATATATCAACATCATTATAATATAAAGAGTTTTTTTTTAATGTACCTCATGGTTCATTCATAAAACAAATATCTAAAAGAGACGAATCCCCTTTGATGTTTTTCTGTGTAAACGTACCAAATACAAACACAGTCAAGCACATTGCTGATGAAAACACTGATTTGTTGCATCTGTTTAAGGCTGTCGCCTCTTTGTGTTCTCGATACTCGCAGCCTTTACTGATGTGCGCGTCAAACGTATTTGTATTTGATATTAGTCATACATTAGCGTTGACCCTCTTTCCTTTGTGGCGGCAGGTTTTTTTTTGCATAATCGGCCACCTTGTAAGTTGAAACGACGCCGGCAGCGGTGGAATTGGCTCTCAGACGTGACCCGTGACGAATCTGCCGTAATCCCCCGCCGCTTCGTTCACGCGGTATCGGAAAAAGAAACCAGACAACAGATGTGAGATGAAATATGAAGGACCGATTCCATAATAATCCGGCAGGTCAAATTAGATGGATTACAGGAGGGGATTAGATGGAAGAATCGTGGGGGGTTTTTTTTGTTTGTTTTTTTAATCGAGCCTCTGTCCTCAGCTGACTTCCTGCTGAAAAGAGATTTTACCTTTGTGATTTCTGACAAATATCTTCGCTTTACCTCGTCTTAATCTGACGGAGATCGACGGGAATAATCCCAAACGTGAGTTACCAAAAAAAGCCTCCTGCATCTCAATGAAAAAAAACAAACGCTTCAGCTTCATTAGTGAGTCCGGCCTTGTCCGTCCGTCCAGCTCATCTCTCCAACCCCAAACCCCCGTTTTTATCCCCCTTTTCCATCATTTCCATCGATCGGGCCAAAAATCTCATGACTTGCTCCAGTGAGGACGCGTTGCCCGGCTCTCCACTGCCCTCCTGAAGGGGTATAAACTCAAATTCTCCAAAGCGCATTGATTGTGCGTCCTGTAATTAGAGACGCTGGTGAAAAATATGAGGCAACGCGATCCGGTCACGCTTCTCCAGCACATTTTTTTTTTTTTCTGCCCTTTGGGCTTCTGCTTGGCGGCTCTTTGCACTCGGCTGGAGTGGGAAAGTGATTCACAGCCCACGTCTGCTGTCGAGAAAAAAAAGTTAGTTTGTGGACATTTTTAGGTTCGGAACAGAGTCAAATCTGCTTCAGTTTCGCTTCTTGTGACTCTTTAAATGTCGTCTCAAGGGAAAAAAAGTAAGATCCAGAATCGAAACTGAAGACGGGATCTGAACCCTCGATTATTTAAATTCCCGTCCACAAGAGCCAAAATCAACTTTATTCTCCCCGTTGTTCTTTATAGGTTTCCCTTCCACATCATTAACACCATTAAAACTACTCAATAATACAAAAAAACTGCTATTTCGATAGTGTTTTTTCTTTCTTTCTTTGTTTCTGTTTTCATTTCCTTTTTCTGGGGGGGTACATTACACACTATTCCTTACTTTGCTAATGTTCCTCCACCAGGCAGCCTGGGCTGGTGAGACGTTGCCTTGGTAGGTTGGTGTGACGCTCGGGGCGGCGACTGTTCACTCTTTGCATTTTTCTTTATTTCAGTGTAAAATCCTATTTGTTCAAGGTTAAAGTAATGATTTTTTTTTTTTTTTTTAAATCATCAAAAAACACGAGCGCCGCCTCACAAGCAGTCAAAAATATATATTCACATTACGACAGTTAACACTGTTTACACGCAGGACAAATTTCAACTAGTACAATATTTGGCTCCTATAGTTCCTTTCCGAAAAGAAAAAAAAAGTTATAAACAAAAAATGTAAAAAAAAAATGTTAACTACTAAAATCAATGTAGTGTATAGGCCAGGCCTACAGGTGGTGCTGTAACTCTCTGCCACAGAAATACGCCAACGCTAGAGAAGACGACACAGGGCATCGCAGGAACATGTGGCCTTATTAAAGCCACGAAGCTCCTGCGGCTCGACCTGGAGCCGGGAGAGAGGTGGGGTGATGACATCATCGCCGCCAGCAAACGACCCCACTTGAGACGGCGTCGGCGACTGAAAAGCTCCGCCTTAAGGAGCCGTTCTCCAAAAGTTAAATCTTCAGTGGCCCCCCGAGCTTTCGCCGTGGCGTAGCTGCAAGGATGGCCAGGACGAGTTTTACTTTCTCAACTTCAAAACGGCGTCACGTCAACGGGGATTGGCTGATTGGCTTGTCGGTCGACCAACTAGGTCGAGTGGAGAGGCTGGAGACGGTGCAGGAAACACGTGGCGCTGGCAAGCATCCCTAACAGTGAGGAAAAATAAGAAAAATAGTGTTCGTTTCAAAAATTGCAAAAGATTGTCTGCTTTTTTTCCCCCGAGAAAATGACACGTCGGCGAACACAAATGGACAAAGCGTGGTCGGCGCGGAGAGAGCCGCTCTGCAGGCTTATCGGTAAGTGGAGCTGTGCCGAGTCACAGCCGCCATTTAGTTTCATAAGAAAGGCGTCTTTTCACACCAGAACCTTTTCTACTGCAGCTCTAATGCAGGGCGTCGTATGGCGCCGCCACCCCTCCCCCCCATCCCCCACCACCACCACCACCACCACCAAAGGCTAAAGGTTTTTATTCTGTAACAAATACTGACATTCATTTCCACGTAAACAAAACGTTGCCTTTAAGTGAAAATGTTATTTTGTTTACTGTTTGTTGTTGTGCCACCTGCTCGTGAATTTATTTCCCCCCCCCATGAACCCAGCAACCCGTTATTATGCACATTTTTGCAATTTGCACATGAAACACAGTTCAAGAGTGTTTGTTTCCATCTTCCTGCCAGTCAAAGCTGCGAGAAGTCCGTCGGCGCGTCGCGCGTCTCGCCATCGCTTTCACCACCGCGGCGTTTAACTTTACCTGAGCCGCCAAAATACACAAAATACACTTTACCGTGTATTGAACATTTTTCTTAATAAATACTGAGAAACATCATTCTAATATGTAGGATAATATTGTACCCATTTCTATATACCTTTATTATTATTATTATTATTATTATTATTATTATTATTATTATTATTATTATTATTATATTTGTATTATGTAATTATTCTAAATTGTTTATTTTTTTATTTTTTTATATTACTATTTATATTACAATTATTATCATTGCCTTTGCCCAAAAAGTTGGCAGAGAAGGTTGTTTTTGTATTTATTTACTTATTTATTTAATTGGTTGATATGTACGTAGTTTAGCAAGGTTTCGCAAAAATCGGTGTTGCCAGATTTGACTCACAGTTTCCAGCCCAAACAACATAAAACCCGCACACCTCGATAAAAAAGCAGCCTGATTCCGTCTCCCAGCCTATTTTTGCATGAGAGGACGAGCTGCGTTCCAGTATAGTCAGAATAGTGACACTATATGCTCGGGGAGTCTTCAGACGTCGCACCTGGCCCAAGACGGCATTTTCGACAAAAAGACCAGGACACGGTGGCGGTAGGCGTGTCCACCGCTGGTTGACTTCACCAGAATCCACAATGGCCCCTTCACCGAATCTCTTGAATGGACTCTGAGGAAAAACATCCACCGGTATGTATATTCGTGACTTGGGAACACTTGATCTGGAAACTTTTGTGGACCGAGAGTCAAAAAGAAAAAGCCGAGAGAGCAGAGCAGCTTGTTAGCGACTCCGACGGGAACACGGAGTTTCTCACGGAGACGGCGGCGGCGGCGCAAGCGCAAACATACGCCGCGATAGAGGAAGTTCCCGGAGAGTCGGGCCCGAAGAGATACCGACTGGAATTGAAACGTTTCCACTTGACTGAGAAATCCCCCCCCCCCCCTCTAATCTGGAAACGCTCCATTGGTCGTATGTGACGAGCGGCGAGATTCTAAATGCAGGACGGAAAGCAGACGAGCCAAAAGCTGCAAATTGACACTGACTGATTCCTGGTGAGTCGAGTCGCACTTCAAGCTTCTTCACCACACTGTTGGGTTTTTTTTTTGCCTTTTTTCCTCCCACATCCTGAATAATCAAGCAAAGTCAGTCTCCTCACCTCCGAAGGGAGCGGCGGCGAGATTGTTTTAAATTTCTCCTCCGAATCCTGCACATTGTGTACTGCAGGCATGAATTAATCAAAGTTGTGATAGGAAAGCAGAAAACGGCGCGCGAGATAGGATGACTCAATTACCGGCTAATAGGAGGATAAGGCGGTTTCCCTCCCCGAACCAGAACGACCCCCCGCAAGGTTTTACAGAACTTTGATAAAAGAAGAACAATTTGTAGAGACGGACCGAAGGGATTAGAGTAAAACTAACCGTTTTTTTGGTTTTTTTTGCTTCCTTGAATGTGAGACGAAACAAGAAACAGACGAAAATACTACAGTATTTTTCCTCCATGGATGTTTCCCCTTCGTACTTAGTTTTGTACATGTAGGTAATCCATTTGTATTAAAATGTGCAGCTGTGGGACATTTACGAGTTGACATGGACAGCGCAAACGTCTGTCACGCAAATACGTTATTTTTCTCTACTTCTAACCTCTCGCGACTCGCTAGTCTTTAGTAATGTGTGAGATTGAAACTGTCATTTTGAAATTTGGTTCGGCCGTCGCTATTACGTGAGCCGCGCAGCTCGCTAACATGTCAGAGGGCGGATTTACGTGACGCCCCTGAACGCATCACTCACAAAGCTCCTGCTCTTCAAATGGCGACCCGGACACAAAGTTTATCTTTTACTTCTGAGAACATTTGAAGCGAGAAATGAGCCGTGCGGGTGAAAAGCTAAAACGCAGAGCCCGTTTACGCGACAGAGTTCCAAATTAAAACGCGTCGTTTCTTCATTTTATCGTTTCAGAAAAGATTCGCGTCTACATTGCAACGTTTGAAAATGTAGTTTTCATGTTTGCAATAAAACCACACACACACACACACACACACAGCAGAGGAAAAATACACCACAAGCATTGACAACAGGAGAACATCAAGTTGAAATGACTGTCAAAATAAAAGTACCGTAGTTTCCGCCCTATAAGGCACCTAAATACCTCAAATTTTCTCAAAAGCTGCCAGTGCGCCTTATAGCCCGGTGCGCCTTATATATGGAAGAATTGCTCTACTCCAGACTGCTATTTGACAGCTGAACAACCACAAGCTTTTATTTTGACAACTCTAACTTGGCAACCGGATCTTCAGAGCGGACGACGCTCCACACAACACCTTCATCACTCATGGTTGCACACCAACATTCTAACAAACCAAAATAAACTAGATGAAATAATGACTCCCTAAACTGGGGAACAAAAACACATAAACACAATCAACACAACACCAAGCCCAACAACAACCCACAATAACCTCCAACAACACAAAACATGAATTCCCATCATGCCTTGCATCCTGAGCTCCTCAGTGCAGCCGATAGAAACTCCCATAATTCATTGCAGCTGTTTGTGGTGTTTTAAATGCAATTATTGGGGGTTATATTTGGTCTGTGGTGTCGGTAATAATTAAGTTGTGTTGTGTTTTTGTTGCTTAGTTCATGTAGTTTAGTTTATTACCGGTAGTTGTAAGTTGTCAACCAGCAGTGAAGAAGGTTTTGTGTGTAGTGTCGTCCTGGCATAGGCTGCAGGTTGGACTATCAAAATAAAGTGTGTGCACCTCTCTGGGTGTTAGAATCAATGGAAAATGTAACCTAATGGCTTTGAGCTGTAAAGGTTGCTGACCACTGGTCTATTCCATGTGCCTTATAATGCGGTGTGCCTTTTATATGAACAAAGTTATAAATTATGTCAAGCGATGTAGGTGCGCCTTATAATCCGGTGCGCCTTATAGTGCGGAAAATATGGTACCTGTTTCTGTGATTACACGCTCTACATTGGATTCCAGGTGTTTTCTCATCGCCAGCTCTTGTGCTTCATCTACAATCTGCTCCACTTTCCTTCCCCCGCCTCTGTGATAAAGAAAAGTCCCGTTACCCGCCGTGTCGTCGGTTTTGAATCCACCACTTACTCGTGAAAAGAAAAATGCTAATTGAAGTTGCTCTGGGAGACAAAATGTGTTCGAGTTCACAAACAACAGGCGAAGAACAGAGAGAAAGTAGAATAAACTTGCCGGGATCACAACCCGATATTTAATTTAGTGGGAAGAGAGAGGAGGAGACGGGAAAGTTAATTAATGTACACAGATCATGCTGAGGGATAACACCCAGTTTGTTTGCCATTAGTTGAGATAATAATGGATTGAAGGATAAATTAGCACTGCAGGTTTTTTCTTTTTTTCTTTTTTCTCTCTCTCTCTCTTTCATTTCTGGTTGTTTGAGGCTAAATCATGACTCGGTTTTTAATTGGCGCTCGGGCGGAGGAGAAGGGGAAAAGGGGGAGGAGATGGAGGCAAGATGGAGGGACGGATTAGAGGAAGTAATGATGACGGTAGGAAGACTCGGGGGCGGAACAGAAATGGAGGGGAAAATAATACAAATACCAAAAATTTGATGAGGCGGTGGTTTGACTTGGACGTCGGCAATAAGAAATGATCCGGCGAGGCGGCGGAACCGAAGTCATGATAAAGAAAAAAAACCCGGAGGGGTTTCCGACGCGGCGTGAGAGCGTCTCCTAGACATCTATAAGAGACGGAACCTCTGGATGAGTTTGTCGCAGCGAAGAGAAGCGAGCTGCAGTTATCTGACACCGCCAAGACAGAGGCAGTAGAAGTGATTGACAGGAAGCAGACAAGGCGGCGTTATTGACTTCGTAAAGTGACAGATTGCTCTTCAAGACATATCTGAGGTTTCTGGATATCAAAAGCTACACTGGAAAAAAAAAAAAAGATGGATTTAGTGTCGTAAAGGTTCAAATTTCAAGAAATCAATGATTCTACTAGATCAATGGTGGGGAAACTAATTTAACTAGAGCTACACTCGGTAGAGCGCAGCTTTTTTTTTTAGCGGAACCCAGTTAGCATTGTGAGCACGTTAGCCATTAGCTCGTATCGATGCTGTCAGGTGCAGCGGGGAGCGTCTCCATGGCAACAGGCCATCGCCTCCTCTGATCTCGTCCATGAGGTGCCTCTCCCATCCGCTTTGTATGCAACATTTTTTTTCCCCCCCAAAAGTTTTTGGGGATCTATTTGGAAACCGTTAGCCGCTAACGTCCCAGAATCTACTCGATTGGTCCTTGGATGACGACAAATCATCCCTGAAGATTTCATGTAATTCGGGTTAATGGTTTTTGCGAAAGCTTGGTGAAACACAGCGGCCCCACGGCCCTCAACTAGACAGAATAGTACTGATGATGGAGGGATGGAAGATGGACTGGTGTCCTGGTGTCCTGGTGTCCATCGTGTACCGTCCTGTGATTGGCTGGATTGGAAGGACGGAGATTAATGAGACGTCCCCTCCGGAAGCAATGGATTAATGCAGAATAAAAGATCAATTGTTTCTTGTAGAACTATTATTCCTATTCCTATTAATTTGACACAAAACCTCCATTTATTTCAGATCCTCCATTCCCACCAGCTCCGTCAACCCCACCCCCAACCCCAACTCCCCCCCCCCCCCCCCCTACACCCACTCTGACATCCGTCCCCATCCTCTAATTTTCCTCCTTCACGATCTATACCGACTTGTTCTCACTGATCCCCCAGTTTCTGTGGTAATTTACTGTGCTTTTGATTCCCCGGCTGTCTTTGGATTCCCGCCTGCCTCCCTTTTCTCATCTCCTTGTGATTGGTGCCCCCCCCTGCTGACTTGAAGCCTCATTGCTTCAATCTTTTGCATGCATTACCTTTAACCCATTTAGACCCGAGGCGATGCCTCTGTGAAGCCTTTTGTAGTGTGTGTGTGTGTGTGTGTGTGTGTGTGTGTGTGTGTGTGTGTGTGTGTGTGTGTGTGTGTGTGTGTGTGTGTGTGTGTGTGTGTGTGTGTGTGTGTGTTTCCCTTTTGAGCCGTCCACACCATGAAACCAGGTCACCTAAACCACATGTTTCTGGCCTGTTTGTCCACACTAGAAGCGTGAAAACAGGTTTTTTTTTAACACGGGTCCCAGAGAATTTTAAAACCCCGGCTCGTGCTGTCCAACCCCCCCCCCCCCCCCCCTCCCCCACCCCCCAGGCGGCAAAGTCGGCAAAGACAATCATCTGCGGAAAAACGATGATGTAATCACCCCCCTCTTCCTCCACCGCGGTCCATGATGTCATCAAATAACCAAATCCGGTGGAGCCGCAGAAGCTACTGACGCTAGCAGTAAGAAAGAGGCAGGGCCATAGACCTATAGAACTAGAATTATATATGGACGTTTATGAACAGGTTTCTATTTCGCAATGTCTATGTTCTCTGTCTTCTTCTGCGTTTTTGCTGTTTTTGGTGAGTCACAGCGCCCCCTAAAGGCCTGGCATGTGTACTGCATGCCCTGAAGCCTGGTGTTCATAGTGACGGGTGGACGGAATGTTTTTTTTTTGGGAGAACGGCGGTGAGAAAAAAATCTCTTTTTTTTCCTCGTCTTGTGGATGTACCCTTAATCACCAGCAGAGCTAGCCTGATGTCGCTCAGGAGTTTAGCTGCTGCCGAGCCATGCTACATGCTATATGCTACATGCTAAAGAGTCTCGGAACTCGTCCTTTAAAGAAGCGCTGAACACATCAGGCGCAAGACAAACCAAAGGAACCAGACTAATTTGTTATAAGATGACGTAGCGGCAGGAATTCGTCTCAGTCTTGTTGAAATCCGCAGAACTTTCTCTGTATTTGTTGTAGAACCGGCAGAACATTTGGTGCCTTTGGATCGTTGGATGTCCAGGACAGCGTTAATAAATCCAATAACAAGCTCAAGAGCTCCACTTTTATCCATCTCTCTAACCCAACGTCATCAATCGTGTCACTTATTACAGTTGAGTTCTGTATTTTGAGTTGTCCTGGTGTCGCCACGCTTGGCGACGGCGCTTCCAACAAAGAGTGCGGATCTTATTTTAGTCGCTAACAAAAGGCTTTGCTCCGTGTGCGACTGATTCACTGTGAGAGGCACTTTGTGTCGCATTGTATTTGCATGAAAGGAGCTCGAGAAATGAAGTCTGATTGATTGATTCGCGCGTTTGTCACTTTGCCGAGGCTCTCATGACACTTTGAAGCCGTATCCGTCTTTCTTTTCTAATATTATCCTTCTTTTTTTTATTTCTTTCTCCCTCTTCTTCTTCTCCGTCTTCTTCTCCTTCCCTCGTGGTGAAAAGATAAAAGCCAGTAATTTAATATCACAGTGAAATGTTTTAACAGCGGGGAACAAAGAGAGGGGACAAGAGACAACAGAGTCGAAAATTAAGCGCCAATTTTCTCAGTAAAGCGAAGGAAGTGAGAAGTGCTGGGAACGAGCAGTGAATAAAGAGCGAGTGGAGAACGGAGGGAGGAGACGACAGGGTGTGTGAATTAATCTCAGATTAGAGAGGAGGAGGAGGTGAGGAGGGAGGAGGGAGGAGGTGAGGAGCGAGCGCCAGACGAAGGATGGAGATACACCAAGTGTGATTTAGCGGAGAAATCTGGCGTGGCGTTTGCGGAGGTGGAGCGACGACGACGAGAGGAAGAGGAGCGTTATCAGCGGGACATTTGTCTTCGGAGATAAACGAAACTTTAAATGCCACCGTGGGAAGACAGTGGAGTTTCTACCTAATTCCTCATGCTAATCTGCTTCCTGTCCCAAATGTCTGCGGGTTTTTGTTTGTTGTTGTTGTTGTTGGGTTTTTTTTGCGGTGAGTCCAAACAGGAAACGGTGAAACGACGTCTGGGTGTGAGGAGGATTCAGTCTCCTGCTCCTCCACCTTCCAGGACTGGTTCCAATGACGGGAGGAATCGGGGGGAAGTGGAGGTGGAGGTGGAGGTGGAGGTGGAGTTCTGTTTGTGCTCCGCAGCGACGCCGCAGGGCGTCGACCTCACCGGGAGAATATCTCTGTCCATCATCCGTCTGTCCATCATCCATCCATCCATCCATCTGTCTGTCCATCATCCATCTGTCTGTCCATCTGTCTGTCCATCATCCATCCATCCATCCATCTGTCTGTCCATCATCCATCTGTCTGTCCATCTGTCTGTCCATCATCCATCCATCCATCCATCTGTCTGTCCATCATCCATCTGTCTGTCCATCTGTCTGTCCATCATCCATCCATCCATCCATCTGTCTGTCCATCATTCATCCATCCATCCATCTGTCTGTCCATCATCCATCTGTCTGTCCATCATCCATCCATCCATCCATCTGTCTGTCCATCCATCCAGCTGTCTGTCCATCATCCATCCATCATCCATCTGTCCATCATCCATCCATCTGTCCATCATCCATCCATCTGTCTGTCCATCCATCCATCTGTCTGTCCACCATCCATCTATCCATCCATCTGTCTGTCCATCATCCATCCATCCATCCATCCATCCATCTGTCTGTCCATCATCCATCCATCTGTCTGTCCATCATCCATCCAGCCATCCATCCAGCTGTCTGTCCATCATCCATCCATCATCCATCTGTCCATCATCCATCCATCTGTCCATCATCCATCCATCTGTCTGTCCATCCATCCATCTGTCTGTCCATCATCCATCTATCCATCCATCTGTCTGTCCATCATCCATCCATCCATCCATCCATCCATCTGTCTGTCCATCATCCATCCATCTGTCTGTCCATCATCCATCCAGCCATCATCCATCCATCCAGCTGTCTGTCCATCATCCATCCATCATCCATCTCTCCATCATCCATCTGTCTGTCCATCATCCATCTGTCTGTCCATCATCTATTCATCCAGCCATCCATACATCCATCATCCAACTGTCCATCATGCATCCATCCATCTGTCTGTCCATCATCCATCTGTCTGCTCATCATCCATCCATCATCCATCTATCTGTCCATCATCCATCCATCTACCCATCCATACATCCACCATCCAACTGTCCATCATTCATCCGTCCATCATCCATCGGTCCATGCTTCCATCATTCATCCATCATCATACATCACGGCATCCATCATCCATCTATACGTGCATCCCCCATACATTTTTCCATCCCTCCATCCCTTCATCCCTCCATCCCTCCATCCCTCCATCCCTCCATCCCTCCATCCCCCCATCAGTGGGACTACCGGGACATTCACATGGACAGAAGACCAAGTTGGATTGTTCCTGCAGTCTTCCTCTGCTCCCTCTCTTCCGTCCTTCCCTCTGCTCCCTCTCTTCCATCCTTCCCTCTGCTCCCCTCTCTTCCGTCCTTCCCTCTGCTCCCTCTCTTCCATCCTTCCCTCTGCTCCCTCTCTTCCGTCCTTCCCTCTGCTCCCTCTCTTCCATCCTTCCCTCTGCTCCCTCTCTTCCATCCTTCCCTCTGCTCCCTCTCTTCCATCCTTCCCTCTGCTCCCCTCTCTTCCGTCCTTCCCTCTGCTCCCTCTCTTCCATCCTTCCCTCTGCTCCCTCTCTTCCATCCTTCCCTCTGCTCCCTCTCTTCCATCCTTCCCTCTGCTCCCTCTCTTCCATCCTTCCCTCTGCTCCCCTCTCTTCCGTCCTTCCCTCTGCTCCCTCTCTTCCATCCTTCCCTCTGCTCCCTCTCTTCCGTCCTTCCCTCTGCTCCCTCTCTTCCGTCCTTCCCTCTGCTCCCTCTCTTCCGTCCTTCCCTCTGCTCCCTCTCTTCCGTCCTTCCCTCTGCTCCCTCTCTTCCGTCCTTCCCTCTGCTCCCTCTCTTCCGTCCTTCCCTCTGCTCCCTCTTTTCCATCCTTCCCTCTGCTCCCCTCTCTTCCGTCCTTCCCTCTGCTCCCTCTCTTCCATCCTTCCCTCTGCTCCCTCTCTTCCGTCCTTCCCCTCTGCTCCCTCTCTTCCATCCTTACCTCTGCTCCCTCTCTTCCATCCTTCCCTCTGCTCCCTCTCTTCCGTCCTTCCCTCTGCTCCCTCTCTTCCGTCCTTCCCTCTGCTCCCTCTCTTCCGTCCTTCCCTCTACTCTCCTCTCTTCCGTCCTTCCCTCTGCTCCCTCTTTTCCGTCCTTCCCTCTGCTCCCTCTCTTCCGTCCTTCCCTCTGCCGTCAGGAACGAACTGCAGCAGAACAGCGACGTCGCCGTGAAAACTCAGAGTCTCTCCGACGGCCCGTTTCCAC
The DNA here is from genome assembly GCF_963422515.1 of Blennius ocellaris. Taxonomy (NCBI): domain Eukaryota; kingdom Metazoa; phylum Chordata; class Actinopteri; order Blenniiformes; family Blenniidae; genus Blennius; species Blennius ocellaris. The sequence goes on along the minus strand of NC_137662.1, from coordinate 24,034,427 downwards.
ACCTCCGGCCTTCGGCAGCACTATATCACATTAAAGGTCATTACTGCTGATTAATTAGCGTCTCGCGCTGATTTGGCCCGAGGCCTTCTAGCGTAGCGCGTCAAGGCCGCGGAGAGGAAAGGTTTGGCTGATATTTATGATTAAAAAAAACACAAGCCTGGAAATTTAAAGCCAAGTCTGTTGTGGAGGCTCGCCGCACCTTTTACTTTGAAATTAACAGCCTCTATTCGTCATCTCTATATGTCAGGTATTGCCTATAGATCCTTCTTTCACAGTAATGGACCTGATTAATGAAGGTCCCACGCAAAGTGCGCCAACTGGGACGCTCACATAGAGTAGATTGTGCTTTTCACAACACATGCGGAATTACTGACTTATTTATTACTCTTTTACATAATAAAGTGTCACTTTGTTCACAGTGATTAATACCTTCAAAACAATGAATTTATAACGGCACTCATACAAACCACATGATGTCATTTAGATGTATAATCGATTAAACAGTATAATATACATTATATAGGTTTATACAGAAACATTTTGACATTTTTATTTTTTTCCTGCTTTAAAAGCAGCATTTTAAAAAGAAAGATCTTCGTCAACACGTTTTAACAGTGGCTGCTTATTCCCACATAATTATTTCTAAACTCCACTCTTCTTGTGAAATGAGCCTGGCTGTGAATTGTTTGGCCACTCTCTGTTAAATGTGTGTTTAGACTTGTTTTATCGTCTCTACTTGTCTTTTTTTTTTCCGGGTTAGGTCTTTAAAAAAAAATAAAAATGGCTGCCACTTTATTGCCCCATGCTGTGACCAAAATGTGTAAAGTTTTCTTTGTAGAAGAAAGAGAAATGAGCCGCGGCTTGTGGTGTTAACAATGTGGTGTTAAGTCGACTTTCCTGAAGAATAAACTCCTTTTTGTAAATGTGTGGAGAACAAATTCAGATTTCACACTCTCTGCTTGCTCAGTAATGGAGGGACGACATCTTAATAATTCTTTGTCTTATTATTATAATTTTTTTTTAATTATTATTAATTTTTTTAGTTGTTAACATTAAAAAATATCTCTTATTAGTACTAATATTGTTGTTTTATTGCCTTTACATTTGTAAAATGTTCAAAATACAGGAAATTTATACCAATAACTCCAAAAAAAATTCACAACAAGCAAAATATCACATGAGCACCGATTTACTAAAATCCCATATAAAGCGTGTTGACAAAGGCAAATAAAGGCTCTGTGTGCGTTGTGTACATAAATTACTCACAATAATGCCAATTAACAAGAGAATAATCTGCAGAAACGGCATAACCCAAAGTAAAGCACAAACTACATACGTCTACAACGTGTCCTTCAAAGTAAAAGCAGCTGCATTTGTATGTACAGTTGTTCGTATTTGACACGTAGTTCCACATGAGCGTCACGTGTTTTGGGTTCAGGGACGACTGCGACGCTGCGTGTGGCCCTCGGGCCGTACAAAACGCCGCACCAGAACGCAAAAACACAATTAGACTCAAATCCGTTATTCTCTGCGTCGAGGAAACCGACACAAAGCTGCTGTTTTACACGCTTCATCAGTTTCATTCACTTCAATTATTTCCCGCTGCATGAATAATATGTTGCCCATGGCCATGTGTGATTCACCTTCTTCTTCATGTCACGTCGGAAACGCCGGATTTTCTCGTTATTCTTTTATGCGGAAACATGTATGTGTTCATGTACGGCTGCTGGATTGTCCCAGATGCTTTTGCTTTTGCTTTTTTTTTGGGGTGGGAGGAACAAAAGTTGTCCGCAGAACAAAATACCAAGTGTATTATTGCGACTAGAAGAAATAAGAAAAAAAATAATAAGAATAAAAATACGTAAATGAACTAAGATCTAAGAAAGATAATATATAACAAGTAATCGATAGACAAGGGAAGTGACAGAAACAGATTCAACACAACAAAACTTACTTTGTCCTTTCTGTTTTTCATATATATATAATAGTTAAATTGCTTTTTTATACGTGTTCGAAATTTAGCCCATAGACCCTCAGTTTCCACTGGTGCACTCGGAACCCTTTGCTATTTTTTTTTATTATTTTCTCGATTATTTGCATTTTAGATCGTATAGATAGTAAATGTAAATAAAAAAAAATTAAACATAAAATTTTGGGCATTTAATTAGTATTTGCATTAGTATACGGTGTCAGCAAGTAGCGAAAGGTTCGTACCGTATTTTCTGGACTATACGTTTGTATAATTGGGCTAGTCCTGCACATTATATATCAAAATATATAACGCATATGACACAGCTCGTACTATAGCGAGGACCTGACCTGTCCGGGACGCTTTTATATCGTTTCCACCGAGATGACCGATCATGACGCCAACGTCATTGATTAGCTTAGCCGCCGCCGCCGCGCCCGCTAGGTCTCAATCAGCTCATTAGCTTAGCAGCCTAACGTCTGCCATCGCCACGGGGCGAAGTGTTGCAGAGGAAAGGGCAGAAAGGTGTGAATGTCATCAGGAGAAGTCACACTTCACCGTGGTGGCGGCAGGTTGGAGAGATGAACCACATCTAACCAGCGACGGTCATTTTCACACGGGAAACCATAAATCTGATTAACTGGACTTTGGTTGAGGATTTAGTGAAATTTATTTCCAAAGAAATGGGACTTGTCAATGTTTTTTTTTTTTTTTTGGTGTGACTCATAGTCCGGACAATACGGTACTCGTACAGTATAAATAGAGTATATATCTATTTATATAAACCTGCTCTTCTTGCTGACGAGACGCTGCAGCGCAGTTCAACTCCTCTCCTTCTAATCTGGGTTTCTGTTTGTGTAAAAAAAAAAAGAAAAGAAAGAAAGAAAGAAAGAGACTGGCTTATAGACATCAGATCTTTTCTGGAAAAGAGTGTAAAGCGTTTTTTTTTTTTTTATTCCTCGAAAGCAGGAAAGTCCTCCACAATCCCCCCAAAAACCAGGAGACTGATTAGTGTCTGTGGTTCTGTGGTTGTCATTCGGCCGCGGTGCGATTACAGACATCAGGCTGTACGTCTGTCTCACCCGGGCTCGGATTTATGGGAGCCGCGCTGAAGCTTTGTGACACGTCCAGAAGATGAAAGCCGGCTCTGGCTTGATTTTCTTTCTTTCTTCCTTTCTGTTTTACGACGCCCTGCTGCCTCGCGTCATGTCGAGTAGGACGCCTCCAGCAGGCCTGGAGATGAATTTAGATTGACTTCACACCATCGCTCACTGTCTCATACGGGGAACTTGTTGAGGGATGGAGACAAATCCACAAAGGGAATAAAAAAAAAACAGAGCTACGCTCGGTAGAGATTTCCGGAACCGAGTTAGCATCACCTGCACGATAGCCTAACGGCTCATATCGATGCTGGGAAAACTACTACGATACAAGGTAGGTCAAGTAGCAATAGTGAGCTGAGTAGGGGCGTCTCCATGGCAACAGACGCTGATCCTTTGATCTCCAGCATTAAGGAGCCTCTCCTATTCGCTTTGTATGGAAAATATTTTCACAGTTTTGGGGGATTTATTCACAAACGGTTAACCGTTAACGTCCCCAAAATCTAACAGAGTAGTCCTTGGAATGATGTCAAACCATCCCTGAAATTTGTATGCAATTCGGGTGTGTAGTTTTTGTGAAAAGGGTGTTTTAGAAGCTGGGAAATTTTTTACAAAATTTTTTTTTAACTGGTTCCAGAGTGGAGAAACTTTAAACCGCCGTCTCGGCTTATAGCTGTGGACGGACAAGGTGGACATTTGCAAAAAAAAAAAAATTATGACGTCATTGCCCCACCTCGCAACTCGACAACCCCGTGACGTCACTTAACGACAACGGCAGACGCTCGCGACGCTAATGCTAATGAGGCCAGAAGGTAGATATCTGAGTGTCTTGTTCATCATTTTTGGTGTTTTTGACAGCACCACCTAAAGGCCTGGCATATGTACTACATCGTTTTGACGGAATTTTTTTTTTTTTTAAGAGTCACGGGGAGGAAAATAGATCATTCTTGCTCATGCTGACGTCGCAAAAGTTGCTCTTGATATTTTGCAGGAACATAATTTACAATCTGTCTTACATTAGTCATTGTTATTAATATTAAACAATCTCTGCGTCGCGACTACATGACGTCACGTTGGGTTTGATCGGGAATTTTCTTTTTCTTTTTTTTTTTTTACGAGTAGAAATATTATGTAAAGTATCGTCCTCGGTACTGGACACTGGTATCGGTGCCACTGTGTCTCATCCAGGCAGCATTAAGAGGAAGAAACATCTTTGTTTCGTCATTGATTTTCAAACACGTAGTGTGTGTGTGTGTGTGTGTGTGTGTGTGTGTGTGTGTGTGTGTGTGTGTGTGTGTGCGTGCGTGCGTGCGTGCGTGCGTGCGTGCGTGTGTGCTCCCTCATGGACGCTGTCAGCTGTTGAATGTTGCATGATGTTTGTAGGGGCGCTCTGAACACACACACACACACACACACACACACACACACACACACACACACACACACACACACACACACACACAGACACACACACACACACACACGTTAGCTGCACTAAACAAACATCTCCTTTCCCCCGCCGCTCGGGGAAATGAAATATCAATCCAAGCTTGAATACCAGATTTCATGGTTTAATTCGTCGCTGCTGCTTCACAATTTTTTTTTATCCTTGATTTTTTTTACCCCCCCACCCCCACTACCCCCCCCCCCAACCCTCCACCCCCACCCCCTCGCGAGCGTCACTGTCACCCGCCGCTCGCTGGGCTAACATAATACACATGTACAGCCGTGTTTTAAGCAGCAATCTTTCAGAGGCAATTGGCCCTATCCGGCGAGCCGCCACATCCTACGCCGCCCGGTAACAGCCTTCCCAGGCCCGTGATAGGCCCACACGCCAGATGGCTAACGATGATGGATAGTTTATTTACCGAGCTGAAGCAAGGCTGCGCAGGGACGTTGGAGGGGTGAAAAACAATTTGTCCAAGCAGGACGGTGACTCCGCCCGCACTTTTCTTCCCTCGCTCGTGTCCTTGGTTGTGTTTGTTTCCATCTTAATTAATTTACTCGCTAACTTCTCTTTGTTTCCAGCCATAATTAAATCCCCTCGAGACACTTTTCTTTCTTCCAACACTTTTTCAAGGTTTTTTTTTTTCCCCAATGTGACCAAATAATAAGACTTTTGGATTCTGTTATCAATTCTGAGCTATTGAGCTTTTTTTTTTTTTTTTTGAGTTTTTCTCCCATTTGAAGCCCGTTTAAATCAACTTTTCACAAAACGTCATCCATGTTTATCAAGGTTAAACATTTTCTTCTCAGCTTTTTAAAATAGCGCGTAATTTATCGAGGCCGCTTCCAGTTTCACTTAATGTCACTGACTTTTTCTACATTTCATCAACATTTTGGGATTTTTTTTTTCCCCATCTCATTGAGTTTACTTGGCTTGTCTTCATGTTTTTTTTTTTTACTTTTCTTAATGTAAAGCACTGTGACATTTTTTCTCATTTTTATTTTTATTTTTATTTATTCGGGAACTTTTCGCCGTTAACGTCTCAAAATCTAATCGATTGGTCCTTGGGTAGATTTAATGCACTTCAGGTAAATAGTTTTTGCGAAAGGTTGGCAAAATGCATACATACATACATACATACATACCAATAAATCCACGCAGCCTAAAAAACATAACCTTCCCGATAACTTGATGGCAAAGGTCACAACAAGCACCGACTAGTGTGCCCGGCATGCTAACCACATCGTTTTTTCAGTGTTTCTACCGTTTCCATGGCAACATAAACGCAGAAACAATCCCATTTTTCACTTGAACCGTTGTGGCGTCAGCAGACTGAACTTAACTGTCACTGTTCTCTCATTCGGTGTGGCTAAATTCATCTGTATCACACACACACACACACACACACACACACAGGTCTCTATTTGTATGTATTAGAAGTGTGAGTCGGCGCTAAGCCGCCCTGTGTGTGTCGGTAGCGTCGGTCTCATTTCGTTCCCGGACAGGTGTGACCTCCATTAACACGACCAGGCTGATCTCTGACATCTCATCGCTTCCCTGTTGTTATTGTCCGTCCTGCAGCAAGACGAGGGCCGGCGGGTTAGAAGAAAGGCAAACAGAGAGAGCGAGAGAGCCGGGAGACTGCAAGACCGACTTTTAAAACGGACACTTCTCATTCCGTCTTTTCACTCAAACTCTTTCAACTTTGAAGGCAAACAAACACTACATTTCTTCATGTTTTGGTTTGTTTTGAAGTGCATTTTCTTATATCTTCTCATATGTGTTTTAGTCCTTATTTTACTATCATGCTGCTCTTGTCTTTATATTTTCGGCCGATTTCAAAATAAAACTCAACAAAACTCTGGTACGTGTGGGTAGCCTACATTAGCTTTAGCTTCTCTCAACAACAGTGGGGGGTACGGTGTCTCTGAAAGGACAAACTTAAGTCGATCACGTCCACGATGTGCATGTATAACATAAATCTAACATATTTAAGTGAGAAAAAAAAAACATTCTCGGGATCCTCTTTTTTTTTTTTTTTTTTCTCCATGTCCCTTCGCTGGCTCCGCAGACTGCAGCTCAAATAATAAATAAAAACGTATCTATTTTTTTACAAATATTTGTTAATAAAATTCCGAAACGTTGGCTCGTCCGGTGTTTCGGTGTCACTGGTGCCCGTGTTGACTGGTGACCTCTGCCATCGGCAGCGGCTGATGTTGAAATGAGACAAAGAAATGGTACAAAGCTTTCAACTTTAATGGTTCGCTAATGGATTTACGTCGGGTTTTTGAAACACCATGCTGTGAAAAAGGAGCCGCTTGAATGTCTTTATATTTTAGTCCGATTTCAAAATAAAACTCAACAAAACTCTGGTACGGGTGGGTGTCCTCCATTAGCTTTAGCTTCTCTCAACAACAGTGGGGGGTACGGTGTCTCTGAAAGGACAAACTTAAGTCGATCACGTCCACGATGCGCATATATAACATATTTAAGCGAGAAAAAAAAACTTTCTCGGGAAAATATTTTTCGAGATCGCGAGAAAGTTTTTTTTTTTTCCTCTTCTTCTTTTTTTTTCTCCATGTCCCTTCGCTGGCTCCGTAGACTTCAGCTCAAATAATAAATAAAATCGTATCTATTTTCTTTTTGTATTTGTTAATAAAATTCCAAAACGTGGATCGTGCTATGGCATCAGTGATGTTTATTGTCGTGAACTAATTAGCTGCATGTGTTTCCGACCATATAAGTGGCGGAGTTTCCGTTGTGTGTCAGAGTTGCATATCGGATGTCGCTTCTCTCACCCTGTCATTTCACCAGCTTTTTATTTTTTTTTGATGTCATCCTATTCGATATTAAACATTTTCTAATCGAACGGAGAAGCATCGTTGGAGCCCGTTTTATCTCCAGCTTCCATCCTGCACTGAAGTTTCCTTCAGATTTTTGGCGTCACGAACAGGATTCGAACGTTTTCTTGTAATATAGTCGTCAAACTGACAAAACTTTTATTTAGAGATTTGAAGAAGAGACTTAAAAAGCGTTGGAGGTGGAGATTTAAAGGTCACTGAGGTTTATTTCCACTCATTTTCTAATCAATGGAAGCAGTGAACAATAGCTGGGAGGCTTAAAAAACTTTTTTTTTTAATCTGCTAAAGTTTAATTTAGATCTCATTTTACAATAAAATCAAATGGAAATACACTGGAAAATTGAGGACGTTTCTATTTTATTGACTGTGTGTTGGACTGGAAAACGGAATAATATTCAATCAATGTGAATATTTAAATTCAACTCAAAGAAAGTCACCGCAATAAAATATAAATATGTGGAATAAAGACAAGGGAGGTGACATTTTGATACCGAGGCTGTGATTATGCATCGTTTTCACGTTTTAATTTCAGAAAAATATCCAGATTATAGAGCATCTTCCTCCTCTAACACCAGATTATAGAGCATCTTCCTCCTCCAACATCCGATTATAGAGCATCTTCCTCCTCTAACATCAGATTATAGAGCATCTTCCTCCTCTAATATCAGATTATAGAGCATCTTCCTCCTCTAACATCAGATTATAGAGCATCTTCCGCCTCTAACATCAGATTATAGAGCATCTTCCTCCTCTAACATCAGATTATAGAGCATATGCCTCCTCTGACATGAGATTATAGAGCATCTTCGTCCTCTGACACCAGATTATAGAGCATCTTCCTCCTCCAACATCCGATTATAGAGCATCTTCCTCCTCTAACATCAGATTATAGAGCATCTTCCTCCTCTAATATCAGATTATAGAGCACCTTCCTCCTCTAACATCAGATTATAGAGCATCTTCCTCCTCTAACACCAGATTATAGAGCATCGTCCTCCTCTAACATCAGATTATAGAGCATATTCCTCCTCTGACATGAGATTATAGAGCATCTTCGTCCTCTGACACCAGATTATAGAGCACCTTCCTCCTCTAACATCAGATTATGGAGCATCTTCCTCCTCTGACACCAGATTATAGAGCATCTTCCTCCTCTAACATCAGATTATAGAGCATCTTCCTCCTCTGACACCAGATTATAGAGCAGCTTCCTCCTCTAACATCAGATTATAGAGCAGCTCCACTCTACGATGATAACTGGGTGAAGGAAGTGAGCAGTAAATATTGAGCTCTGCTCATCAGGATTATGAGACGCGATGTTTTCTCACTGTGGCTGAAACCAGCTTGAAGGAACTGGAGTATTTTCTGACCCTGGCGAGTGGAAAAGACTTTACTGATTCTACCCCGAAAGGACAAAACCAGTCGGCGTGTCATGTCTTCGCTGGCGAGAGAGAGAGCAGTTTGAGTTCGAACTCCGTGACCTCCCAACGATCCGCCGAGATGTTTTCTGTTTCGCTTCTTTTTTCTCTTTCCTTTAACACCGAACGCCCACCTGCTTGAGATCTGACCACCAGCTGAACCAGACCTAAGAGCCTTTCCTCTGCTAATCCGGGAGAGACGCTGGTATTCACTTCATGTCACGTTGCTCAGGAGGAGAGCAGAGGAGAGGAGAGGAGAGGAGAGCAGAGGAGAGGAGAGGAGGGGAGAGGAGAGCAGAGGAGAGGAGAGGAGAGGAGGGGAAAGGAGAGGAGAGGAGAGGAGAGGAGGGGAGGGGAGAGCAGAGGAGAGGAGAGGAGAGGAGAGGAGGGGAGGGGAGAGCAGAGGAGAGGAGAGGAGAGGAGGGGAGAGGAGAGGAGGGGAGAGGAGAGGAGGGGAAAGGAGAGGAGAGGAGGGGAGGGGAGAGCAGAGGAGAGGAGAGCAGAGGAGAGGAGAGGAAGTGAGAAGCAGGTGACGAGGAGAGGAGAAGAGAGGAGAGGAGAGCAGGTGATGAGGAGAGGAGAGGAGAGGAGAAGAGAGGAGAGGAGGCAAGAAGCAGGTGGCAAGAAGAGGAGAGGAGAGGAGAGCAGAAGAGAGGAGGGGAGAGGAGAGGAGAGCAGGTGATGAGGAGAGGAGAGGAGAAGAGAAGAGAGGAGGCAAGAAGCAGGTGACAAGAAGAGGAGAGGACAGGAGAGGAGAGGAGAGCAGAAGAGAGGAGAGGAGGGGAGAGCAGAGGAGAGGAGGGGATGGGAGGAGAGGAGAGGAGAGGAGAGGAGAGGAGAGGAGGGGAGGGGAGAGCAGAGGAGAGGAGAGCAGAGGAGAGGAGAGGAAGTGAGAAGCAGGTGACGAGGAGAGGAGAAGAGAGGAGAGGAGAGCAGGTGATGAGGAGAGGAGAGGAGAGGAGAAGAGAGGAGAGGAGAGGAGGCAAGAAGCAGGTGGCAAGAAGAGGAGAGGACAGGAGAGGAGAGGAGAGGAGAGCAGAAGAGAGGAGGGGAGAGGAGAGGAGAGCAGGTGATGAGGAGAGGAGAGGAGAAGAGAAGAGAGGAGGCAAGAAGCAGGTGACAAGAAGAGGAGAGGACAGGAGAGGAGAGGAGAGCAGAAGAGAGGAGAGGAGGGGAGAGCAGAGGAGAGGAGGGGATGGGAGGAGAGGAGAGGAGAGGAGAGGAGAGGAGAGGAGAGGAGAGGAGGGGAGAGCAGAGGAGAGGAGACGAGAGGAGACGAGAGGAAGTGAGAAGCAGGTGACAAGGAGAAGGAGAGGCGTGGGAAAGGGGGAAAAAACGAGCACAGTCGTCCTGCTGCTGCCGAGGCGGGGGGTAAAACAACACGTGAACACTGATTACCACAAACACACACACACACACACACACACACACACACACACACACACACACACACACACGCTGGTCGGTGGGATTTAATTGGGTCCTCTCAGTTTACCACTGAGTTGACGGCTCAAAGCAATTACAGACACAGACAGTCCCCGGCACGCCACTGAGGAGCGCTTGATTTACAGACAGCCACACCTGAGGGGCACTTGTCGTCCGTAACCCCGGCAGCGGAGGGGCGCTTGTTTTGTTGACAAGCAACGGCCGGTGAGCACTTGTTTTACAAAACACCCTGCGAGGGCCACTCGTTCCCGAACACGACGAACACCTGGTCGTTCTCTCGTCGCGCGGAAACAGACGCACCAGTACTTTGTACCGTGAAGAGCTGTCGAAACGAACGCTACGAGTTTTTGCCGCATGATCAGGAGCCGTTTGGTACAAAATCAAGTTAACAACAGAGACAAACACACTTGTTGTCGTTGTGTCACTGACGTATTTTCCACATAAAAAATACCTGAAATCTTGTTTTCATGGTGGCAAATGCAGTTCTTTCATAGACGTTGTGATCTTGTGCGTCTGTCAGTTACTTCGGTTTCTAATGGCGCTTTGCTATTAGTCCCTACTGAGCCCTACACTCCTCGCCTTGCCCTCTACTCCGGTGTTTTTCAACCTTTTTTCAGCCAAGGCACACGTTTCAGAAACAAAGGACTTTTTTTAATAGTGCCTCCCTCAGTGTGAAACCTGGACCTGATGGATGAAGAGCTGAGAAACTGGTTCACATTCTTCCTTTTCAAAAACTTCTCCATCACTGTCACTGACACAGTACTTTGATACAAGATGGTAGCAGGAGGTGGAGATGAACCACACTGACGTCTGTCACTTTACATTTCACCGGCAAAGTTCTGTGCTGCCATCTAGTGGCGAAGAGTATTTATACATGATGACTCTGCAACACACTGTCGGCTGTGAGAGCAAATGTTTTTTTTAGAAAAAAATGTGAAATTGGATCATTTCCCATGGCTCACCTGACGAGATCTCGCGGAAACACCAGTGTGCCGCGGCACAGGGGTTGAAAAACACTGATCTACTCGACTCGTTTTCAGTTGCAATACGGTACGGCCACGGCGTAAAAGCAAAAGCATGTCCTTTCGCTAAGCACTGCTTGAATGTCTTTATATTTTAGGCCGCTTTCAAAATAAAACTCAACAAAACTCTGGTACGGGTGGGTGTCCTACATTAGCTTTAGCTTCTCTCAACAACAGAGAGGTGTACGGTGTCAATGGAAGGACAAACTTAAGTCGATCACGTCCACGATGCGCATATATAACAATACAGTTTTGCGAGATCTCGAGAAAGTTTTTTTTTTTCTCCATGTCCCTTCACTGGCTCCGTAGACTTCAGCTCAAATAATAATTAAAATAGTATCTATTTTTTTAACATTTGTGGATAAAATTCCGAAACATTGGATCGTTACGATTGCGCTTCGCTGTCCGGTGTTTCGGTTTCACTGGTGCCCCTGCTGACTGGTGACCTCTGCCATCGGCAGCAGCTGATGTTGAAATGAGACAAAGAAATGGTACAAAGCTTTCAACTTTGATGGTTCGCTAATGGGTTTGCGTCGTTTTTTTTTAAAACATCACGTTGTGAAAAAGGAGCCGCTGGAGGAAGCCGGTCACCAGTTAAACGGGGAAACCAGTTAATCCATAACACCGGCGGCATCCTGTGGTTGAGGCGAGTCGAGTGGGGTGGAGCAGGTGCCAGTAGAAAAGCTGGGTGAAACAGAGACTCCAGTCATTCTCTCGTCGTGTTTGACTTCCTGCTGTGACGCCGTAGCAACAACAACAACAACAACAACAACAACAACAACAACAACAAAGCCCCAAAAACAAAAAAGGAACTGTTCCGTTAAAGTGAAATATTACAGTAATCTTTGGGCGGATATGAGTGAGGGAAGACTTCTGGAATCTGCAGAGGAGAAGAAAAGGCCTCTTGTTGTGACGGAGGGAAGCCGCCGCCGTTGAGGGGCCACTTAATATTTCCACTGTGGGTGATTGTTGTGTACAATTGCCAGCGAGGGACCGTTGATTTGTGTACACACACACACACTGCCACACACACACTGCCAAGGGCCACTTTTATATTTATTTATTTGACACCCTGTGTGTGTGTGTGTGTGTGTGTGTGTGTGTGTGTGTGGGCCGGCCCCGCCGATAAACAGATCCGTCCCGGCGGTGCTTGATTTTCTCTCGGCGGGCCGCCCCCGAGGCACTCGTCGCCCCGTAACCTCCGCTTATTATGTTGACAGGCGGCGCCCGGGCGCGCTTGTTCGGCGGCGCCGCACAGGTGGGAGGCGCTTGTTTTAGGTACTTCTAAGGCAAGAGCGCCCGATTGTAGAGCAGGTGGCTCCTCAAAAATAAACAACAAAAAAAACCCAAAAACAACAACAGGTCTCTGTTGTTAAAGCTGTGAGGATTATTTCCATTGTCGCTGCGAATCCACCTGAAATGCTAAATCAAATAAAGAGTCTCTTCTGGGGTTATGTCACGGCGACGCTTAACAGCAGGTGTTTATCTGTGACTTAAACGCACGGCGGCTAAAACCTCGGTGGCAAATTGTTCCTTACGATGTTTTCTCGTGAAGATGGGAAAAACCTTCGCGGTGTTTCGGGGGTTTCCGTGACGACGGTCCCCGGGACCAAGCGGGCGGTAGACGGCAGAGCCTTCCTGTGTGTCGTTTGAGGGTGGAGCGTGAAATAAGCTTCATGGCATCTCGTATCTGCGTATCAGCAGGTTTGTGCTTGTGCAACATTTTCACAATGATTCCTGATTCTTGGCTAAAAAGGGATTTAAAGAAATAGACGAGTAAATTGGGTTGAAAAAAAACTGAAAAGGAGGTAAAAAATTATAAAAACGGCTCGGAAAAACTCTAAAATGACTAGAATTCCTTAAAGAACCTAGAACTACACTCGGTAGAGCGCACACCTTCACCAACGCCACGTTTGTCACCATGGAAACCGATGGCTTAAAAGGGTATTCGATCCACCACGCCAGTCCTTCCATCATCATCGTCGTCATTCAAATTGTTTCACGTCATCACCGTTTGACATTGATATTCACACATTTTACAATTTCCGTGTGACCTTTGACCCCCAAACCGCGAACCAGGGTGATGACATCACTGCATCATGTGACATATCAGAGGATAGGGAATTGAACATGGAACATTTTGGCGTTGGTTTGACGTCAGTTGGGTTAAAACTGACCGCATTATGATGGAAATATGTCTTTGAGCTTTTTTTTTTATATGTATCTTTATATATATTTTATATTTTTTTTATATACCTTTGACCTTTGACCCAATCGCTCTCAAAATATATCTGGAACCCTCCTTTGATAAAGACTAATCAGTCCTGAAAATGTCATGCAATTCACTTGAATAGTTTTTGTGAAAAGTTGGTTACATACATAAATACATACATAGATTGGCAGACAAAAACATAACCTACACCCCAACTTTCGTTGGCAAATTAAAAAAAAAAAGAAAGAAATATGTGTGGATAAAACCTGCTGCTTAAAAACGAACTAAAAACAGTTAAAAAAGCTAAAATATCAAAATTGTCCCCCATAAAAAACTGAAAAAGAGACGTGAATCTGCCATAATCAGGTACGATAAACAAATGTAATGGAAAAATTCACCATCCCGAGTCGTGATTAAAACTTCATAAATACAACCTAAGTTTTTGTACGTGTTTTAAAACTCCTGCGCCAAAGCCTCATTTTAAAGGTCCAAGGTGTTTTTTTGTTTTTTTTTGCGGTTCCAGTTAAAGTTGACTTGGTGGAAAGTGGCAGAAGTGTCTGGCAGTAAGAGGAACCGTGTGGAGCGTGAGGCTCCGCGAGTGAGTCTTCATTCACACCAATGAGTGCAAATCGAATCATTTCATATTCCACTAATGTATCAAGACTTTGGACTTTACAGATTATAAATCAAAAAATCCATGTTAATATCCTGTGGCACTGCTTCTATTCCGCTGGCAACAATTGCGCACTCTTGAGAAACGCAGCTGAAAGAGAAATATAACAAATGGGGAGAAAAAAAAACCAACAACTTAAAAAAAAATAAAAAAAGAGCAGGAAATCAATACAACACTGCAGGAATTGTGTTTGACCTGGAAGCCCCCTGAAGAAGAAGCTCTGCATGTTTTACACGCTTGTTTTTCCTCTTGTATGACATGTCTTGTCTTGGGGGTTTTTTTTTTTTTCGGCACCCCCACCGAGGGATTTTTCTTTCTTTCTTTCTTTTAGCGCTTTGTTGCCGCGGCGATGACTTGAAATCATCGATTTGAAATGCGCGAAATCAAATTAGGCTGCCGACCTCCCCCGGTGACGCCGGCGCCCACCAGACAGCCGCGGAGTTCCTCGCTGAACTTTGACATCATCATTTCAGATCCACGTCTTTTTTTTTTCGCCGAGGGCGCCATTGTTTTTGCTTTTTAATTGAGAGAGATTCGCAGAAAAGCCGGATAGCTTCAACCGACTCTCCCGGCGGGCTGAGATGGGCTTTTAAAAAGGAGGAGAAAAAAAAGAAAAAGGCCACGATAAGAGCAGAAGTAATGAATCAACTGACTTCCTGTCACTTTGTCAGGCACACAAATAATGATGTAAAAAGTCAGGACGAGGGATGTAATTTCCCTTTTGACTATAGCGAATTTTCCATTAAGGATAGTTGACACGTCTAAAAAAAAAAAAAAAAAAAGGATGAATGCTTAACTCAACAGTGAAAAGTCAAAAACTATCATCAAAGTCCTATTTACTATGTTTTCCCCGGAAGTATTTTGCATTGGCTGAAAACTATGGAATGGAATAGAATAGAGTATATGTAATATAATGAATTTGCAGGTTCTGCTCCCTGTTAGATCAATAAAGAACACAAAATCACTCATACTATGAATATAAAAAAATATAACGTTAGTGTAAAAATACAAATAAAAGACACGGAGACACTTTATAAAAGCGCCATGAGCAGTGAGATCAAAAACTTTAATGTCCAGATCAACTGTTATTTAACGATCTGATGGCCCGAGGATATAAAAACTGTTTAAAATGAAATTGCATGTAGAAAGAGTCAAATCGATAGGATTCAGATGCAGTAATTCACACGTACAGAGGAAAGACTCAATACCAGCCCAACCGTTGCACGTCGAGCCGTCGAACCGACACGTCGAACATTTTTCTATTATGGAAATGATTTCATACGTTCAGGTTTTCTGCACTGTTGCTCTGGGAAACGCCCACTTATTTCATTATACCCAACTGTACATGGCAACACGCCAGAGGATTAAGGTGTATAGCAAATACTACTACGATTCTCTCAGAGTATCAAGCAATAATTCAAGATGCTATTGAAATGCCTGCGATCATTTCGTGTCCTGTTAATGTGTTTGTTGGGTTTGTAGCGCCGCATCATGTAATAAACGTTGCCGCATTGTGTAATAACTTGTTACATATTGCAACGTTTATTACAAAATGCAGCTGCTCTCATGTACTTTGAAGAAAATGTAATAATTTAACGTATTATGTAATAAATCATCAAAGTTAATGCCTTAATGTAAAAAGCCGGCAGAATAACATTAAGCCTTGCAGCTTAATTAGGATTTTAGTTCTTTATTTTTTTTCACTGGCAGGTTGTTTCATTGCTCAAGCCTGAATCAAATGTAACTGCATTCATCATAATGGAGAAATTACTGATTAACACTGAAACTTTGCGAGACAGAAACACGTGCAATCTGCACTACGTTATGTAATTATCATAGACGATATCAAAGCATAAAAACAGACGCCCCCCAAAAAAAGTACATTGTTACATAACGCGGCTCCACGCGCCCACTTTGTGGAATAATTGTTGCAATATGTAACAAGTTATTACAAAATGTGGCGTTGTGAGATGACGAGTTGAAAATGTGTTACATTGTTAATGTTCCCTCTCACACACACACACACACACACACCAAATTGGATGAAGTGATATAGGATGGATGGATTAACTGTAGCAATGAATAAAGAGGAAGAAGAAAAAAAAAAAAGCCTCAGCCTGCTCTTTGTACGTCTAAGTGCTGCTCTGGTGATTTGTGTTGGAGCACATTGAGAGAGCCGGGCTGTCATTTTCAGTGGCTTCCAGCTCGCTGCAGAATCTTTGTCCCAGAAATAATGGCTCGACCCCCCCCCCCCACCCCACCACCCCACCCCACCCCCCACCCCGCCCCCCACAATACGTGGCGCCAAGGGCACCGCTGCAGCGCAACAGACTTATTGACAGAGGCGAGTGTCGGCTCTGCCCCTGAAATGATAAAAAAAAAAAAAAAAACTTAATGTGAACGGATTACCTCCTAATGCCATTAATGGAGAAGCCGCGCATCAATAAGAGGGTCTCTGCATCCACAGTGTTTACATTTGACCTGTGGTGTTGTTCTGGGAATATTTCCAGCTCGGTGGCACTTTGGTGGGGGTGAAAAGAAACAAAAAAAACAACAACAAAAAACTTGAGAAACTGGTTCTTGACAGCACAAATCCTCATCTTCCCACAGCCCCTTCAATTCCCACAGGAAGTTCAGTATTAGAAATTACTTGGATATGCGTCACACTCACACACACACACACACGTAAATAATTTGTAAGACTGAAATGTGCCCGGAGTCATGTCACTTTTTTTTTTTTTGCTGCAGAGGTCAAAGGTCACGAAGCACTCCCGCGTGCCTGGTGCCACACCTAATGTGCCTCGGCCGTCGTCCTCCAAACTCCCTCCAGACAAGATGGCGGCGGCGGGATTAAATAATTTATAAGCCTGGGTCAACAGAATTCACACCCCCAGCCTGACAAACAAACACACTGGCAGAAGCTATTTGGTGGAAAAGAAGCGGGGATGTGGACAAAGAGCAAACTGTGAATTAGAAGGAGGGAGAGACAAGGACAAAGAAAGGACTGTTTTACAACCAGCGGAAGTAAGACTTCGTGAGTTAAGGTTTAAAACTTTCATTTATGTGATGACCGGCATCATATTAAAGGAATTTGTCCCTTTTTTTAAGCTGTTAAAAGAGCAAAAATTTATATTTTGGGTCTTTCCTCTTTAAAGGCTAGAAAATCCACAGAAACATTTGTAGCTCGCTTGCTAGCCCACGTAGCGACACAAATAAATACCTCATTTTATAGCTAAAGAAAATCTCTATCCCGTGGAAACCTCATGGAAAAATGATCGGTAGGGGCGAGGACGCCTTCCACGGGATAGAGCTTTTCCTCAGCTTTAAAATGAGGCACGAGTTGTGTTGCTAACTGGACTAGCAAGCGCGCTACGAATCCTTTTGTGGATTTTCTAGCCTTTGATCTCTATGTTTAGCACGAGCGGGAGACCTCTCCAAGATGGCGGTGCTGTAGGCATCTAGTGTTTTATGTCTATGGTCGGACGCAGTCGCTTTCTACGACGTCACGTTTGTCTGCGGAATCCCCGTTAGCATCACTTGCGTGTTAGCCGTTTGCTCGTGTCCACGTCAGGTAGCAACAACACTGTGAAACGACACGTGATCCCCGTTAGCGTCACTTGCGTGTTAGCCGTTAGCTCGTGTCCACGTCAGGTATCAACAACACTGTGAAAGGATGCGTGATCCCCCTTAGCGTCACTTGCGTGTTAGCCGTTAGCTCGTGTCCACGTCAGGTAGCAACAACACTGTGAAACGACACGTGATCCCCCGTTAGCGTCACTTGCGTGTTAGCCGTTAGCTCGTGTCCACGCCAGGTAGCAACAACACTGTGAAACGACGCGTGATTTCCGTCTCCCTCGGCGACCGACCATTCCATCGTATTGCGGCGTACCTCAGGGCTGGGTCTTGGGGCCCCTGCTTGTTTTGTTCAAATATCCTGCCTCTCGGGGGAGGGGGGGGGGGGGAATAATAGCCGGAGTGGACGTTGAGCGTCGTGAGACATTTTACAGTCAGTCTGAAGTCGGTGGGTTCAACCGTCTGACTGCTGAGAGGCTGAATCGTCTCGCTTCTCCTGAACAGCCGGGAACTCCTCCTGCTCACCAGGGAGGTTCATTCATCTCTCTCTCTGTCGCTCTTGCTTTATTTTTTATTTTTTTCTCTCTTCTCGGTCTTCAGAGGTTTTGTTTTTTTTGTGCTTTTTTTCCCTTCTTTCATCTTGACCTCTCGGCCAGTTAATCTCAGGTCATTAGACGGCCATTTGTCAACGCCCAGACCCGGAGGAGTGTAAGGTCTCTGCTCCTCTGCCGGCCTCGCTCTCTCTCTCTCTCTCTCTCTCTCTCTCTCTCTCGCTCTCTCTCTCTCTCGCTCTCCGTCCACTTCAGATTTCTCTCCTCTGCTCGGTCGGCGGACCCCCCAAGGCCCCTGATCGCACTTCTTCTCATCTCTCTCCTCTCTCATTTTCCCCAAAGTGCTGATGGACAGAAAACTACAAGCGAAGCCTGAGGGAAGGCTGAGAGGGAGAGAGAGAGAGAGGGAGAGAGAGGGAGGGAGAGAGAGGGAGAGAGAGAGACTGAAAGATTGATGAAGGGGCAAAGTGTAAGTGAGGTGGAGGAAGAGGAGGCAACGAGGAGAGAGCAGACAACCGGTGTCACACTGAAATAAGACTGACACACAAAGACGGAATGACCGGAGGAGTGACGGTCTGTCGACGATCCCAACCTTTTGTGAGTCGTGGAAGTTTTTTTTTCTTTTTTTTTAAATGAATACAAATCTAACAGTCCACCAACGAGTGAAAATACACTTTTAAATACTTGTTGTTGTTTTTTTTATCTTGTCAAAGTAGATCATGTGGTTGATTTACAGGCAGGTTACTTTAATTCACCTCTTTAATTTCATAGATATAGCAAAAATAAGCCTTCGGTCCAAATAGACCCATTTCAGCCAGATGAATTAAAGAAAAGTGTGCGTGAACCTTTAAGTGCTACAAACTGAATGCACAGAATGACACATTTTCGACCTGGAACTGTAACGACACAAACCACTCATTCATTAATTTCACCGTGTTTCTCTATCGTATCGAAAATTCCTTGTTCTCGTTTCGAAGTGGAAACTTTAAAGTGAGTCTGTTCAGCTGTTTGAAATCAACTGGAGACTCACCAAGGCTGTTTACATGAAAACATGAAGTGATAATGCATCATTTTCCCGCGTTTTCATTTCAGAAAAGTTTTGAAAACGATGTAGTTCTCTTGTTGGGCCACTAGGTGGCAATGAAACCACACACACATTAGAGCAGTGTTTTCCAACAGGTGTGCCGTGGGAAATTATCCAATTTCAAATTTTTTTCTAAAAACCATTTGCTCTCACAGCGACAGTGTGTTGCAGAGTAATCATGTATAAATACTCGTCACCACTAGAGGGCAGCACAGAACTTTGCCGGTGAAATGTAAAGTGACAGACGTCAGTGTGGTTCATCTCCACCTCCTGCTACCATCTTGTATCAAAGTACTGTGTCAGTGACAGTGATGGAGAAGTTTTTGAAAAGGAAGAATGTGAACCAGGATCTCAGCTCTTCATCCATCAGGTCCAGGTTTCACACTGAGGGAGTCACTATTAAAAAAAGTACTTTTTTTCTGTATTTACTTGATTCCTGTTGATAAAACTTTGATGAGAATGACTTTATATTGTTAATAGAGGCTACAGGGTTTCAGATTTTAACATTTCCGGGTGGTGGTGTGCCTCCAGATTTTCCCAAACAAAAAAGTGTGCCTTGGCTCAAAAAGTTTGAAAAACACTGCAGTAGAGAACGACGCTCTCTGGACATTAACGATGGGAGTCAGTCTCCACAGAAATTTGGCTTTAATGTGGCTTTATATTCTGAATTTCTTTCAAACTGTTCAAACTCTTCACGTATAACTTTTAGACAGTCTATTTTTGTGAATTTTTTTTACTTTATGGGTTCCATCTTTGTCCTTGACGTCGTACTTAAATAATCCCAAATCTGGATGACGTGCGTCACCGTCGTTCAGCCTGCTGCCACATCCTAATTCCTCTCGCTGTTGCCGGTACAAAAAAAAAAAAAAAAAAATGGAAAAAGAAAGAAGTGAGCTATGAGATACTATTTGCAGAGACTGAACAGTATTTTCTGGACCAACTCGGGGGGGAAATTGGATAATTTCTCACGGCAGACCTGACGATCTCCCGTGGCTCTGGCAGGGGTTTTAAATCGCTGCTTCAAGGCACAATATTGTCACATTCGCACGCAAAGAATAAAAAATGTGCGGCGAGAAAATAAGGCGATGCGGCTGGAAACTGCAGGAAACTCTGGATCCTGGTGAAAGTTTGTTCCTCCTGTTATTTTAAGTAAAAAGTTTATGAGGGATCTCTGTCATTTAAAACAGTAAGAAAAGACCGTGGTTCTATATTTATCTAATTTCTTCAGGAATATTTCACATTTAATATCAATATTTTTTACAAATATTTCATTATAGTGACGATTCACTCCTTCAAAATTATTTGAGTTACTAATAATTTCATGATCGCAAAATAGCTATTAGTGTGTGATGATTTAAAGCCGTGATTTAATACTTTATAATGAATTATCTTATATTTAGTAGATGAACCGAACTTTTAAAATATCTCTATTTCAGGATTTTCTTCTTTTTTCTAAAGACATTGTAACAAAACTGATCTTCACTGTTACAGGTTTTAAATCTACTTTAAATTCACTCAGAAACACAATGAGCAAATAACAATTAATAAATGTTTTCCAAGTGAAAACGGAAAACTTCTGTAGCATTTTGTCCGTTTACATGTTAACGGTACTCAGAGCCACACTTTTTGAAAACAGCTCACAATGTGGAAGTTTTAAAAAAACAATCTGAATTTATGAATTTGTATTGTAGTATATATTGTACATTTCAGTTAATTGAACTGCTAGTTGCAATCCTTTTCTTACCTGTCGTCTCTTATAGTTGTGTTTTAATATTCTATATGCTAAATGTCTACAACAGAAGAGGACAAGCAAGATGAAGTTTCAATTCCACTGTGTCTTTTCCGTATGGTAGAATTGAAAATGAAGCTCAGTTTGACTTTGTGCTCATAGTGTTTACAGTTTAAATAATGTCGGTATTTATATAATGAACGACTTTATAGTCAATCTAGCACCGCACAGATTTTATGTGTCTAAATTGAATATAAAAATGAGACGCTTACCTTTCCACCTACTTGTTTTGGGAGCGTTTTCTCCAAATGACAAACGATATAACTGGACAGGCGTGAATTGGAGGTTTTCTAAATAAAACCAGTGATTTATTGTGTACAAACAACCGCGAGTCGTATTCAAGTGAAGCCTGTGGTTATTATAATGCTTTTCCTTCCCCCTCTTTACAAGTGTGTACTTCTATTTATTTTCTATCATTGAAAGAGAAAAGCTTGAGGGGAGAAGAAGCGGCGGATTAACAAACATTATTGACTGAAACAAACGGCCCCACTCCAGTTCGCGGTAATGAAGCGTCGCGTCACCAAAGTACAACAATGTGGAGCGTTAGTGAGTTCTGAGCAAAGCCATTACCACGAGCTCTGCCGGCGCTTGGAGGTGATTTGTTTTACAATTAGCTGCAAAACCTCACCTGCAAGAAAAACGCTGAGTCGGTGTGGCCGCTGCACAGAATTGCTGAGTCATTGTGTGCACTGAATTTGCTGTAGTTAGTTGCTTTTTTGGGGTTTTTATTTGCTTTTAAAGGAGAAACTTTAAAGACCTTTGCCAAGGCCACATTTGTTTGCCGAACCGAGTTAGCATCGCTAGCACGGTAGCCGCTGATCTCCTTTGATCTCTTCCACAGGGGGCAACCTCTCCCATCCGCTTTGTATGGGACATTTTTTTTGCAGTTTTTTTAGGGAATTATTTGGGAAACAGCCATTAAAGTACCACGATCTAAGAAACTTTGAATGCACGTTCTCGCCTGCGGTGTCGTCAGTCATGACTGGACCTCTGATCTTTTCCCAAAATATCCGCCTGGATAGTGTTTAGCCATGATGAGTGATACCGTAAAGATCATACCTGCCACGTTCCTGACACCTGATCAAATCAGCCCCGAAACCCGGAGTGACGTCCCTGCTCTACTGGTTGTTGAAACACCGTGTCAGGTATCGGCCCGATACTACAGAGTCCTCATATTTATACAAAGATCTCCGATACAACCTGGCGACTACGACGTGACATAATGCGCCAACGACATCAGCAGCGGGAAGACGAGAGCAGAAGTGATTTGTACGATTTGGGGATTCTTCCTTCATGAGAATGACTGTGAATTATTTTCATGACAAAATACCAAGAAGAGGAAAAAGATAGTTCGTACGACTCCAGCTGTCGGTTCTCTGTGTCTCACCTCGTGTTTCCAATTAACCAATGGCCTTCTCCCATCGCTGAGCTCCACCCCTTCCCAGTGTATTTAAGCCTCCTGTTCTCTTTGTCACTGCAGTTTTGGGATTTTGACTTCCCTGGACTTTCATTTCTTAAATAAACTCGTAGTTTTTTTTTCTACTACCTGGTGGGTCTGGGTTTGGGCCCACCTGCAATCCCTTGACGATTAAAGAGGTCATATTATGCAAAATTCACTTTTGAAAGGTTTTCCAACAGTAATGATACGGAAAAAGTGTGTCCTCTCCCTCCCTGGCTTGATCCAGGTTTTAAAAAGTGTGTTGCTCCATCAGCCAATCAGAAATCAGACCCTATATAGTGTCCCCCCCC
This sequence comes from Blennius ocellaris, assembly GCF_963422515.1. Taxonomy (NCBI): domain Eukaryota; kingdom Metazoa; phylum Chordata; class Actinopteri; order Blenniiformes; family Blenniidae; genus Blennius; species Blennius ocellaris. Next base: position 24,011,533 of record NC_137662.1, on the reverse strand, counting down.
CCCCCCCCCCCCCCCCCTTTGACTCCTCCCACAATCAGGTAGCTCTGCTCTGGCACATGGCGGCACGAGAGGAAGTACTTCCTCCATCTTCCCATAGATGGGCGTGTGTGTGTGTGGGCGGAGCCAGTCCAGCTCACACAGACACAGCAGATTCTGAATGCAGCTCCGAGGATCCAATATTCTAATGGAGGGAAAATCAAGGAAAAGCAGATTTTAGGGCGATAAACTTTGAATATCTCACCGAGACCCTGTGGAAGTGTTCAAAAGCTGGATGATATGACCTCTTTGAAGTATGACTGACATATCGTTTGCGAATGGAGGTTGAATTAGGCTTTACAGCAGTTATCAAATAGTTAATCGGTACGCAGGATCGGTAAGGATTTGTACTCATCCTTTAAAGAAGTAGAATTGCCCCGAGTTGCTCCATACTCAAGGACAGTTATGAACTCTGCACGGTATTCTCTCATCTGCTGAACCTTTTTCATATTATTTCTCTCTGTTGGCTTCACCAACTTATCACCTCTTCCTCCTCTGTGCCACGAACTCTTGACCCTTTTAATAATCTCTTCCCCCCCAAAAGTTTGGCCCAAACCTTATTTCCCCCTCTTAAATTTACTTTACACATGTCTCCCTGCTCCAGTTGTTCCCTCTCTGTATTTTCCTAATGTCTTCGCCACCGAAATGAATTCTGCAGCAGTCGACTGATAAATTATTGAATTAGAAGACTGCCGGTTGAAAAGTGGAGAATAAGATGAGAGGAGAGAAGAAAAGGGGTGGAAAATGATCAGGACATAGAAAAATTGAAAAAAAAAAAAAGAAAAATCATTATAGCAGAGATTTAAAAATATCGATCCCGTGGTGACGGGTGTGTTGTGACTGCTCTCGTCAAATACTCTGACTCACTCAAGTGTTTTCAATTTGCTCGTCGATCAGCAGAAAAACAAACAGACGCAAGAATTCACCATCAAGACGACTGCTTTCTTGAGACATCAGACTATTTACAAGAACTTTGAAAAAAAAAAAGAATGTCAATTAAAATTCTGCACATATTTTCTAATTGGAAGCCACAATTGCAATTTTCAAGAAATTTAAATGTTTCCCTTCATTTGTTTCTCTTCAAAAGTCTCACATTTTAGCTTTTTAAAGGTGCAGTAACTGTAGAAATGGATGGATTTAAAGTTGTGAAGATCTGGAGGTCGCATTGTAATGAGTGTCTCACGAGGGGTTAAAGCACATCCGAACTCCAGCGTGGAACAGGTCGGCAGGATGAAGCTTCTTTTTTTTTTTGCCTTTTTCATGTTTCTTAATATATTTTTTTGGAGCCCTCTAACCAGCCCCATAGGCAGCGGGCATAATGAGATTCTGCAGCTGTTCCTTCCTTTTCAATTTTTCATGCCGTGCTAACAAAACCAGTCTGAGCTGCTTTTTTTACCCCTCTTCTTTTTCCTTTCTTTCTTTCTTTTTTTTTTGTATAAATTTCTGGAAATTATCATGAGATCACACAGCGCTGCTTAAGATCTCTCCAGCTGTGACGGATTTCTCCAGGTTATTTGTTCGCGCTCTGAAAGCGACGCCGTTGTGCCGCTGCACTCGGGTTCTTAGAGGGTGGCATTTCCTCGGCACGGCGGCGTCGAGCGCACGACGCCTGCCGTCGCGCTTTGAAGTGTTGCATCAATGCCGGGGCGACAATGGGGATGAGGGGATGAGGAAGGGAAAGCAAATAAAGAGGCGGAGGCGGAAGTGTGGAAGAGGGCCGTCGGAAGAGAGGAGGACACGGTGGAGGAATGGGTTCAGGCCACGTTTACGTGACAAACGCGCCACTGTGTAACCTGCGTATCGGAAAAAAAGCAAAAACTGGAACTAGCGTTGCCACGGCGCCCCACTGTGGTGAAGCGGAGAAACAAAGAATGACGCTTAAAGTTGCCCCACTAGAAATGAAATCTTTAAAATATACATCGCTTCTTATTGCACAGAGAATAAACTGAAACAGGAAAACTAGACCGTCACCTCATTTACAATCATTTTCAAGCCGAATTTGCCTAAATCGATCATTCCAAAGTCGATATATTTACAATTAAACCGGAATTTGTTGCCGTGAAACTGTATTTTTGTTTCGTCTTCTTGGGAAACCCGCCGTAAGGCAGATCTCGATCTCGATCTGCTGCCATCTTTGATCTAAAAAGATCAAAGATGGCAGCAGATCGAGTAAAAATATCAATGTTTGACTGATTCCGGGTGAAAAGATTCCGACTTTCTCTTAAAAAGAGTCTTGAAGCCGCGAGAAAAGTCTAAAATGTTGTGAAACTGATCGCTCGTCGTATTTCAGTGCGAATCGTGTACAAACAGGATGTTGCTTGGGGAATCTTCGGGCGTTTCCGTGACGCCAAGCCGTCAACAACGTGCGTACGAGAGATGAACGTCGACAACTAAAACTGGGTCTTTTTCCCCGTGTGGATTCCGGGAGAGGAACTTTAAAACTGACGATGAAACTGGTGTGTGAAGATGTAACAGGCAGAAACGTGACGAAGAAGGTCGAGATATTAAAAAAAAAGAAGAAGAAGAAGGGATAATGTTGAGGAACGAGCTCCTTCGTCTTACAGTTTGACGATGTTTGGCTTCACTTTGACGTCTCGGTTGATTGTGAGAGAAAACGTGAGCGAGGAAAAGCCCTTCTCTTCTTTTAAGCTCCCGATTCCAGATCCCATAGATTCACCACTCTACCGAAACACCTCTTCTACTGTAAGACTGTTCAGGAGGCGACAGTGACTCTGCAACATTGAGCGTGAAGTGATGGGGGGGTGGTGGGGGGGGGGGGGGGGTAGACAACAGAGGGGGAAACAAA